>NC_136619.1:0-235000 GCF_933228915.1 Telmatherina bonti | reverse complement strand
AGGGTGTGTTCCAATTACAGGGGAATCACACTCCTCAGCTTCCCTGGTAAGGTCTATTCAGGGGTCCTGGAGAGGAGGGTCCGCCGGATAGTCGAATCCCGGATTGAGGAGGAGCAGTGTGGTTTTCGTCCTGGTCGCGGAACAGGGGACCAGCTCTATACCCTCTTTGGGGTCCTGGAGGGGGCATGGGAGTTTGCCCAACCAGTCTACATGTGCTTTGTGGACCTGGAGAAGGTGTTTGCCCGTGTCCCCCGGGGGTTCCTGTGGGGGATACTCCGGGAGTATGGGGTACCGGACCCCCTTGTACGAGCTGTCCGGTCCCTGTATGACAGGTGTCAGAGCTTGGTTCACATTGCCGGTAGCAAGTCGGATTAGTTTCCGGTGAGGGTTGGACTCCGCCAAGGCTGCCCTTTATCACCGATTCTGTTCATAACTTATATGGACAGAATTTCTAGGCGCAGCCGAGGTGTTGAGGGGAGCCGACTTGGTGGCCTCAGGATTGGGTCCCTGCTTTTTGTAGATGACGTGGTCCTGTTGGCTTCATCTGGTCGTGATCTCCAGCTCTCACTTGAGCGAATCACTATATCTATATATACACACACACACACACACACACACACACACACACACACACATGTATATATATCCATCTCCTATATATATATATATATATATATATATATATATATATATATATATATATATATATACACACTTTTTTTTTTTTTTTTTACCTTTTGCATCTTTTAATTCACTACGGCGCCTCGCCTGTCTCCTGTCCATGTGTGTGTGCTGCTGTGTTCATATTAGATTAAGATCAGATCAAGAGCAAGGGATCAAGACTCTCCACGACATGTTACTTCAACTCGTCAGTCAGATTAAGTCGAATCTTTCTGAACAGTTTGACACAAACAGACACTTTGCTTTAGTGCAGTCCTTCTCAAATGGGGGGTGGAGAGATGCCAGGAGGGTGGATGGGACACCGAGAAATGTGTTTGAGGGACTAGAAAGATGTAATTGCACATTCACTACAGAAGGTGGCAGTGACGCTCTCACTTTTCAGTGTGCTCTTTTGCATCGAGCATCCACACAGCACAGAGCAGGAGATGATGCGAAGACTCCCTGAAAAAGTATTTAACAGGGATGAAAAGAAAGGGGAAGAGAGATGGTGATAATGAGACAAACGAAAGTCACCCGAAAGCTAAAACGAGGAAAAATGACGAAGCATATGTAGCGCAAAGCTTCACTGTGGCGACAGTCAGAGATAAGGAAGGACCAATGCATTTACTGTGTCTAAAAATGTTGGATTATTTAAAAAAAAAAAAAAAAAAAAAAGTATCTGCCCCAAAACTGTGTGTTTCCATACAGTGGACATGTCAGTTTTCATTTGGAACATTTGTTTTGCCACAAGAATTTCATTTTTCAGAGAAAATGGATGCAAACATGAAGCTCTATATGAGCTGCTGAAGTGAGTGGGAGGAGTTGGGACAAAACAAGTAAAACTTAGTGGGATTATCCTCAAACCAGCATGTAGGACTAGAAGCTGGGCGGAGCTTCCTGACGGGGTCATTTCCCCTCCATCTGATTGGCCCAAAGCAGACACAAACATCCCGCGCTCATGTGTGATGGAGCAACAACCCCCTGCTGACAGAACATATAGGTGTTATACACCACTGTATTTTTTGTTAATTAGTTAATAAATAGCCTATCTCACTGCATCGATCACTACGAGGTGTTTAACAGAGCTTCACTCCCACACTTCCTTAAGGTTTCACCGCAGCAGCAGCTCAGCCAGCGAGGGGGGGGGGGGGGGGGGGGGGGGCATGTCACCTCCAGAAGTACTCGGATGGCACGGTCATGGTGGGCTGCGTGGAAGATGGACTGGAGGATGAATATGGGGACCGTGTGGAGAGTTTTGTGTGGTGGTGTGTGGAGAATCACCTGCAGCTGAAAGTGACCAAGACAAAGGAGATGGTGGTGGATTTCAGCAGGAGCAAGTCCCCACGCACCCTCCACAGTCTGCATCAGAGGGAAAGATGTGGAAATGGTCCCATCTTATAAGTTCCTGGGTGTGCCAGAGGACAATAAACTGGTGTGGTCCACAATCACTGATGGTGTCTGGTGAGCAGACTATTTCCTCAGGGGACTCAAGTCATTCAGTTTTTGCAGCAGGATGCTCCATATCGTTGGGCCTGTACCCCCCCACAAAACCTTCAACAAGCGGCTGCATTAGACCTCTTCAAATTTGACCTTTTTCATCAAACATATGCAAACTGATATTTTTCCCATTCTCCAAAGTCTAACTTAAATAAATATACCAGTAATTTTGATCTTGGACCTTGGCTATGCCTGCCTCAAGAGCCATGTAGTTTTATTGTTGACGTTTTTCAAAAACAATGCAAAATTCAGGACATTACATCCTTGTTTTCAATGTAGCTTCCCAGAGGTTGACTGTAACTGTTGAGGTTCTCATTCCTCAAATGCTGGAAATACTGGAACACCTGGCGATTAGTAGAAAGTTGACTGATGCTGGAGCTGGGTTGCCCCAGCTGCCCCTTGTGCCAGGAGTTGCCACCTTTCCTCTCCTTTCAGCTGGTTCATCCTGTTCACTTGTATCGCTAACCACTTTCTTGCTGCACAGTTGTCTCTCAGATGCCATGATGTCAGCAGTTCACAAATCCTAACAAATCAATCTTAACTGACGATTGCAAATAAAGAGATAAAACATAATTAGTGATAAATTGTGATGTACGTGTACTAAAAGTAACAACTTTGAGATAAAGTTATGTCATATGATGCCATCCTTTCCAAGCATAAAACATATGAATGTTTGACATTGTTTGTGTATTAAAATTAGTTCAAATTTACTCAGGTGTTAATGTGTTTACAACCACATGCAAGAACATTTTATTAGCTTTCATTTGGTACAACTTTCAATGCTATAGCCTCAACCTCTGGGAAGCTACAATGAAAACCAGACCGGAGAGGACAGAACAGGGACATAAAAAGAACAGAAAAGAAAACAGAGAACAACAAGAGAAAGAGATCATTTTATATTATGTTATATTTTACACTAACATGCTCACTTAATGCAGTCATTCACATTTGAAGCAGAATCTGTCAGTAAACAAATGACTACATTTGGTTGGGAAACTGATTATAAAAAATGCCCTTCCACAGTTCTGTAAGGGATAAACAGGTTAATATAAAATAAAGTGCACATCATTGTAAACTAGGACTCAGCCTATAGTGCAGGTAAACCATGGCTTAAACCTTTCCTTCTTACGTTTCCTGTGAACATACTAGCAGAGGCTTATCAACTCAGCCATTAACTTTTCTCCAGAATGAATAAATATTAACCAAAAACATTTACAGAAAAGAAGTGCCAGCCTATTACTTCTTTTCTTTCAATTCAAGTCAATTCAATTCAACTTTATTTATATAGCGTCAAATCACGGCAATGCCATCTCAAGACGCTTTACAGACAGAGGGGAAAACATAATGAAGGCCAATTCATAACAGCCTATATAAGGAAACCAACAGATTGAGTTGAGTCCAACTCAATCTCCCATCCTGAGCAAGCACACTGGCGACAGTGGGAAGGAAAAAACTCCCTTTTAACAGGAAGGAAACCTCCGGCAGAACCCGGCTCAGGACAGGCAGCCATCTGCCTCTGCTGTGTGGGGGGAAGAGGACAGAAAGACAACAGACAACAGGAACTGCTACTCCCGGCCAGGGAGACCTGCTGAGACAGGAGACATACATCTTAATGATGCTCCACTGTTATTGGGGGGGGGGAATAAAAGAGAGAGATAAAGAGAAAGAAGCTCAGTGTATCAGGAAATGTCCCTCAGCAGTCTAAACCTATAGCAGCATAACTAAGGGATGCTAACCATCCCTAGTTATAGGACTTATCAAAAAGATAAGTCTTCAGCCTAGTCTTAAAGGTGGGGAGGGTGTCTGCTTCCCTAACACTAACTGGGAGCTTATTCCATAAGAGAGGGGCCTGATAACCAAAGGCTCTGCCTCCTGCTCGGCTCTTTGAGACTCTAGGAACCACAAGTAAGCCTGCAGTCTGGGAACGAAGTACTCTGCTTGGTATATAAGGAACAATGAGGTCTTTGATATATAGTGGTGCCTGGCTGTGGAGGGCTTTATATGTAAGGAGAAGGATTTTAAATTCTATTCTAGATTCAACAGGCAGCCAATGAAGAGAGGCTAAAACTGGAGAAACATGATCTCTCCTGCTGGTTCTGGTCAGGACTCTGGCTGCAGAATTCTGGATCAGCTGAAGGCTTTTCAGGGCATATTTAGGACAGCCCAGTAATAGAGAGTTACAGTAATCTAGTATCGAAGTAACAAAAGCGTGAACCAGTTTTTCTGCATAACTCTGAGACAGATTGTCCCTAATTTTGGCTATATTACGTAAATGAAAGAAGACTGTTTTAGTAACCTGCTTAATATGTGGGCCAAAGGACAGGTCAGGGTCAAATATTACTCCAAGGTTTTTCACTGTAGCACTGGAAGCTAAAGTAATGCCATCCAGGTTCATTACAAAACTGGAAAATTTAGCTCTGAGTTTTTCAGATCCAACGAGAATTACTTCAGTCTTATCTGAGTTTAAGAGGAGAAAATTTCTAGCCATCCAAGTCTTTATGTCTATGAGACAATTTTGTAGCCTATCCGGCTGATTTGTTTCATCTGGTTTAAAGGATAAGTATATCTGAGTATCATCTGCATAACAATGAAAGTTTATTCCATGCTGTCTAATAATTTTGCCTAAAGGGAGCATATATAGCGTGAAGAGTACTGGTCCAAGTACAGAACCTTGAGGAACTCCATGACTTACTGTAGTTTATGAGGAGGACTTGTCATTTACATGAACGAACTGAAGTCTATCAGATAAATATGATTTAAACCAGCTTAATGCTGTACCTGTAATTCCAACCACCTGTTCTAGTCTCTGTAACAGAATGTTATGATCGACTGTATCAAATGCAGCACTAAGATCAAGCAAGATAAGTACGGACACAAGTCCTTTGTCTGAGGCCATAAGAAGGTCATTAGTAACTTTCACCAATGCCGTCTCAGTACTATGATGAGCTCTAAATCCTGACTGAAACTCCTCGCATAAATTATTTCTGCTCAGGTGGGCATGTAGCTGAGCTGAAACTATTTTCTCCAGAATTTTGGACATAAACGGGAGGTTAGATATAGGTCTATAATTTGCTATCACCTCTGGATCCAGAGATTGCTTTTTAAGTAAAGGCTTGATTACAGCAGTTTTAAATGATTGTGGTACATATCCTGTCACTAAAGACATATTGATAAGATTTAGTAGAGATGTATTAATTAAAGGGAAAATGTCCTTAAAGAGGCTCGTTGGGAGAGGGTCTAAGATACAGGTGGATGGTTTAGATGAAGCTATTATTTTAGTTAATTCAGAGGGTTGGACAGGACAGAAACTATTTAGACACAAGTCAGATCCTGGTTCTAAGGATGCTTCGGAGACCACAACAGGCTCAACATTATAAGTAGAAGGAAGAATATTGTGGATTTGATCTCTAATAGTGTCAATTTTATTCCTGAAAAAATACATGAAATCATCACAGCTAAGTGAGAAAGGAATACATGGCTCCACAGCGCTCCGGGTCCTAGTAAGCCTAGCTACAGTGCTGAAAAGAAACCCAGGGTTGTTTTTGTTTTACTCTATCAATGATGAATAATAAGCTGTTCTTGCCGTACGTAAGGCTTTTTTGTTTACAGTTAAACTTTCTTTCCAGGTTAAGTGAGACTCCTCTAGTCCTGATGAACGCCATCTGTTTTCCAAACGCCTTGACGCCTGTTTTAGAGCTCGAAGCTGGGAATTAAACCAGGGAGCCTTCATAATCTTACCTAATTTCTTCTTCTTTAGGGGAGCAACATTATCCAAGGTTGTACGCATTGAAGCTGTTATAGTATCAGCATGTTGATCAATCTGAGCAGGAGTAAAGCTTAAAGGGGGACTCTCAGTCATGCTAACACATGGTAGAGGGGAAAAAATTGATTCAATTGATTGTTTAAATTTTGTAATATTATTGTCTGATAAACATCTACTATAGTAGAATTTATTTTTGGTCAGTGAGTAATCAAATAAAGTGAATTCAAAGGTTAATAAGACGTGATCGGACAAGACAGGGTTTTGAGGAAATACTTTGAGCTTATCAGTCTCAATACCAGATGTTAGAACCAGATCAAGAGTGTGACCATGAGAGTGAGTGGCTCCATGGACATTTTGTGAAAACCCAATTGAGTTTAGAATAGAGCTAAAGGAAATGTTTAAACTATCATTTTCATGGTCAACATGAATATTAAAATCACCTAGTACAATGACCTTATCAGTAGTCAGCACTAACTCAGACAAGAGATCAGAGAATTCGGTCAGAAACTCGAAGTAAGGTCCAGGTGGGCGATACACTAATGCTAAAAGCAGCGGTTTCTCTGAATTCCATTTTGGATGAGATAAATTTAATGTCAGGAATTCAAAGGATTTATAGTTAGTTTTGTGCTTAGGATTAATTAGAAATTCTGACTTAAAAATAGCTGCAACACCTCCTCCTCTGCCTGTAGTTCTAGGAATGTGAAAGTTTAAATAGTTAGCTGGCGTAGCTTCATTAATACTAACATAATCCTCTTGCTGTAACCAGGTTTCCGTAAGACAGAATAAATCAATGTGGTGATCACCTATCAAGTCATTGACTAATAAAGACTTATTTGGGAGGGATCTGATATTCAGTAGGCCACACTTTATTGTCTTATTTTCAGATTTTATTAGATCCATTGTTTTTATTTTTATGAGGTTTTCACGATTAACCCCAGAAGTGTTTTTGTGTTGTTTAATTCTTACTGCTGGGGAGTTGTATAAGGTCGGAATGGGGTTTTGGGTGGGCGGCGGCAGGTGGGAAGCTGCAGAAAAGTGTGTAGGACTACAATTCTGCCTCCTGGTCCCAACCCTGAGTTGTCAATTTAGCTGACTAATAAAAGAGTCCATATTGCTAGATAAGAGAGCGGCTCCATCCAACGTGGGATGGATGCCATCTCTCCTAATAAGACCAGGCTTTCCCCAAAAAGCGCTCCAATTATCTATAAAACCCACGTTGTTATCGGGACACCACCTAGACAACCAGCGGTTGAAGGATGACATGCGGCAAAACATGTCATCGCTGATTAAATTTGGCAAGGGACCAGAGAAAACTACGGAGTCCGACATGCTCTTGGCAAAGTTACACACCGAAGCAACATTCATTTTAGTGACCTCCGATTGGCGTAACCGGGTGTCGTTACCGCCGACGTGAATTACAATCTTACGGTATTTACGTTTAGCCTTAGTCAGCAGTTTCAAATACGATTCGACGTCGCCCGCTCTGGCCCCAGGAATGCATTTGACTATGGTCCCCGGTGTCTCTAGAGCCACGTTTCTGACTATGGAACTACCTATAATCAGGGTTTCTGCCTCAGCGGGTGTGTCGCCGAGCGGGGAAAATCTGTTAGAAACGTGAACAGGTCGGTGGTGGCCAGTGGGTTTTGGTTTGGGGCTACGCTTCCGCCTGACCGTCGTCCAGCCCGCCTCGGCTCCCGGCTGCGCGGGAACTGCTGAGGGACCGCTAGGTGGGCTAGCTGCCCTGGCTGGTAGCTCCGCACTGGCTAATGGGGGCTTGCTGACTAACTGCTTCCCTAACTGAGTGCGGAGCTGGGCTTCTAACTCGCAGAGCCTCGCCTCCAAAGCTGCCAAGTTGCTACACTTAATACACCTACCGTTATCACTAAAGGAGGAGGAGGAGTAGCTAAACATCAGACACACCGAGCAAGAAAAGGCAGGGGACCGGGGTGTGGGAAGAGAGCTAGCAGCCATGCTAAAACCGAGTGCTTGAGCTGTTTAAGTCAGTAAACAGAAAGCCAAAGATCCCAAAAATAAATGCAATATATAGAACAGTGGTTTGGGAAGATATTGTGCGCTAAAGTGAGTGGTTGGTTAACAATAGATAGAAGTTAGAAAGAAGTTAAAGGAGCCAACGGCTCGTAGCAATCCGCAGTGATACACGCTAGGGAAACAGGAAATGACACAATACGTTACCGCAACGTCAGCGCGTCCGCAAAAGAGCCAGTTTTGTTTGAGCCAGTTACTCAAACAGACAAGCCGGTTGACATTTTCAGGCAACAGGGAAGCTCGCTTATTCTGAACAACCTGTCCAGACAATGAAAACAACCTTTCAGATGGTATCGAACTGGCAGGTGTTGCTAAGTACTTGCGTGCAGGGCGAGCCATCTCACTGTGTGACGCTTCATGTGCGCACCACCATTCCTGGGGAGAATGCAGATAAGTGGTGCTGCCTTGTAGTGCTCCAGACATTGTTCAGTATGGTCCTCCTCTTCTTCAGATGAAGACCCTTGTACCCTCTCCTCCTTCCCCATCTCCTTCCCCATCTCCTTCTCCATCTCCTTCCCCATCTCCTCCATCTCCTCCATCTCCTTCCCCATCTCCATCTCCTCCTCCATCTCCTTCTCCTTCCCCATCTCCATCTCCATCTCCTTCTCCTTCTCCATCTCCATCTCCTTCCCCATCTCCATCTCCTTCCCCATCTACTTCTCCATCTACTTCTCCATCTCATCTCCTTCTCCATCTCCTTCCCCATCTCCTTCCCAATCTACTTCTCCTTCCCCATCTCAATATCCATCTCCTTCTCCATCTCCATCTACTTCTCCATCTCCTTCCCATCTCCTTCTCCATCTCCTTCTACTTCCCCATCTCTATCTCCATCCCCTTCCCTATCTCCTTCTCCATCTCCATCTACTACCCAATCTCCATGTCATTCTCCATCTCCTTCCCCATCTCCATCTCCTTCTCCATCTCCTTCCCATCTCCTTCATCTTCTTTCCCATCTCCTTCTCCATCTTCTTCCCCATCTCCATCTCCTTCCCTATCTCATTCCCCATTTCCATCTCCATTCCCCATCTCCAACTCCTTCCCGATCTACATCTCGTTCCCCATCTCCTTCTCCATCTCCTTCCCCATCTCCTTCTCCATCTACTTCTCCATCCCCTTCTCCATCTCATCTCTTTCCCCATCTACTTCTCCATTTCCTTCCCCATCTCCTTCTCCATCTCCTTCCCCATCTCCATCTCCTTCTCCATCTCCTTCACCATCTCCATCTACTTCTCCATCTCCTTCTCCATCTCCTTCTCCATGTCTTTCTCCATCTCCTTCCCCATCTCCTTCTCCATCTCCATCTCCTTCCCCATCTCCATCTCCTTCCCCATCTACTTCTCCTTCTCCATCTCCATCTCCATCTCCTTCCCCATCTCCTTCTCCATCTTGTTCCCCATCTCCTTCCCCATCTCCAACTCCTTCCCCATCTCCATCTCCTTCTCCATCTCCTTCCCCATCTCCTTCTCCATCTTGTTCCCCATCTCCTTCCCCATCTCCAACTCCTTCCCCATCTTCTTCTCCTTCCCCATCTCCTTCTCCATCTACTTCCCCATCTCCATCTCCTTCTCCATCTCCTTCTCCATCTTCTTCCCCATCTCCATCTCTTCCCCATCTCATTACCCATCTCCATCTCCATTCCCCATCTCCATCTCCTTCCCGATCTACATCTCGTTCCCCATCTCCTTCTCCATCTTCTTCCCCATCTCCTTCCCCATCTCCTTCCCCATCTCCTTCCCCATCTGTTTCTCCATCTCCTTCCCCATCTCCAACTCCTTCCCCATCTCCTTCCCCATCTCCTTCTCCATCTCCTTCTCCATCTCATTCCCCATCTCCACCTCCTTCCCCATCTCCACCTCCTTCCCCATCTCCATCTCCTTCCCCATCTCCTTCTCCATCTCATCTCCTTCTCCATCTTCTTCCCCATCTCCTTCCCCATCTCTTTCCCCATCTCCTTCCCCATCTGTTTCTCCATCTCCTTCCCCATCTCCAACTCCTTCCCCATCTCCTTCCCCATCTCCTTCTCCATCTCCTTCTCCATCTCATTCCCCATCTCCACCTCCTTCCCCATCTCCACCTCCTTCCCCATCTCCATCTCCTTCCCCATCTCCTTCTCCATCTCATCTCTTTCCCCATCTACTTCTCTATCTCCTTCCCCATCTCCTTCTCCATCTCCTTCCCCATCTCCATCTACATCTCCATTTCCTTCTCCATCTCCTTCTCCATCTCTTTCTCCATCTCCTTCCCCATCTCTTTCTCCATCTCCTTCTCCATCTCCTTCCCCATCTCCATCTCCATCTCCTTCCCCATCTCCTTCTCCATCTTCTTCCCCATCTCCATCTCCTTCCCCATCTCATTCCACATCTCCATCTCCATTCCCCATCTCCAACTCCTTCCCGATCTACATCTCGTTCCCCATCTCCTTCTCCATCTTCTTCCCCATCTCCTTCCCCATCTCCTTCCCCATCTACTTCTCCATCCCCTTCTCCATCTCATCTCTTTCCCCATCTACTTCTCCATCTCCTTCCCCATCTCCTTCTCCATCTCCTTCCCCAACTCCATCTCCTTCTCCATCTACTTCTCCATCTCCTTCTCCATCTCCATCTACTTCCCCATCTCCATCTCCTTCCCCATCTCCTTCTCCATCTACTTCTCCATCTCCTTCCCCATCTCCTTCTCCATCTCCATCTCCTTCCCTATCTCCATCTCCTTCTCCGTCTACTACCCAATCTCCATCTCATTCTCCATCTCCTTCCCCATCTCCTTCTCCATCTACTTCTCCATCTCCTTCCCCATGTCCTTCTCCATCTCCTTCTCCATCTTCTTCCCCATCTCCATCTCTTTCTCAATCTCCTTCCCCATCTCCATCTCATTCTCCATCTCCTTCCCCATCTCCATCTCATTCTCCATCTCCTTCCCCATCTACTTCTCCATCCCCTTCTCCATCTCATCTCATTCCCCATATACTTCTCCATCTCCTTCCCCATCTCCATCTCCTTCTCCATCTCCTTTCCTATCTCCTTCTCCATCTACATCTCTTTCTCTATCTACAACCCAATCTCCATCTCATTCTCCATCTCATTCTCCATCTCCTTCCCCATCTCCTTCTCCATCTCCTTCCCCATCTCCATCTCCTTCCCCATCTCCTTCTCCATCTCCTTCCCCATCTCCATCTCCTTCCCCATCTACTTCTCCAACACCTTCCCCATCTCCATCTCCTTCTCCATCTCCTTCCCGTCTCCTTCCCCATCTCATTCCCCATTTCCATCTCCATTCCCCATCTCCAACTCCTTCCCGATCTACATCTCGTTCCCCATCTCCTTCTCCATCTTCTTCCCCATCTCCTTCCCCATCTCCTTCTCCATCTACTTCTCCATCCCCTTCTCCATCTCATCTCTTTCCCCATCTACTTCTCCATTTCCTTCCCCATCTCCTTCTCCATCTCCTTCCCCATCTCCATCTCCTTCTCCATCTCCTTCACCATCTCCATCTACTTCTCCATCCCCTTCTCCATCTCATCTCTTTCCCCATCTACTTCTCCATTTCCTTCCCCATCTCCTTCTCCATCTCCTTCCCCATCTCCATCTCCTTCTCCATCTCCTTCACCATCTCCATCTACTTCTCCATCCCCTTCTCCATCTCATCTCTTTCCCCATCTACTTCTCCATTTCCTTCCCCATCTCCTTCTCCATCTCCTTCCCCATCTCCATCTCCTTCTCCATCTCCTTCACCATCTCCATCTACTTCTCCATCTCCTTCTCCATCTCTTTCTCCATCTCCTTCCCCATCTCCTTCTCCATCTCCATCTCCTTCCCCATCTCCATCTCCTTCCCCATCTACTTCTCCTTCTCGATCTCCATCTCCTTCCCCATCTCCTTCTCCATCTTGTTCCCCATCTCCTTCCCCATCTCCAACTCCTTCCCCATCTCCATCTCCTTCCCCATCTCCTTCTCCATCTAGTTCCCCATCTCCTTCCCCATCTCCATCTCCTTCCCCGTCTCCTTCTCCATCTCCTTTCCCATCTCCTTCTCCATCTCCTTCCCCATCTCCATCTCCTTCTCCATCTCCTTCTCCATCTCTTTCTCCATCTCCTTCCCCATCTCCTTCTCCATCTCCTTCCCCATCTCCTTCTCCATCTCCTTCTACATCTCCATCTCCTTCCCCATCTCCTTCTCCATCTTCTTCCCCATCTCCATCTCCTTCCCCATCTCATTCCCCATCTCCATCTCCATTCCCCATCTCCAACTCCTTCCCGATCTACATCTCCTTCCCCATCTCCTTCTCCATCTTCTTCCCCATCTCCTTCCCCATCTCCTTCTCCATCTACTTCTCCATCCCCTTCTCCATCTCATCTCTTTCCCCATCTACTTCTCCATCTCCTTCCCCATCTCCTTCTCCATCTCCTTCTCCATCTCCATCTCCTTCCCCATCTCCTTCTCCATCTTGTTCCCCATATCCTTCCCCATCTCCATCTCCTTCCCCATCTCCATCTCCTTCTCCATCGCCTTCCCCATCTCCTTCTCCATCTTGTTCCCCATCTCCTTCCCCATCTCCAACTCCTTCCCCATCTCCATCTCCTTCCCCATCTCCTTCTCCGTCTACTTCTCCATCTCCTTCTCCATCTCCTTCCCTATCTACTTCTCCATCTCCATCTCCTTCTCCATCTACTACCCAATCTCCATCTCATTCTCCATCTCCATCCCCATCTCCTTCTCCTTCCCCATCTCCTTCCCCATCTCCTTCTCCATCTCCTTCACTATGTCCTTCTCCGTCTCCATCTCCTTCTCCATCTACTACCCAATCTCCATCTCATTCTCCATCTCCTTCCCCATCTCCTTCTCCATCTCCATCTCCTTCCCTTTCTCCTTCTCCATGTCCGTCTCCTTCTCCATCTACTACCCAATCTCCATCTCATTCTCCATCTCCTTCCCCATCTCCTTCTCCATCTCCATCTTCTTCCCCATCTCCATCTCTTTCTCCATCTCCTTCCCCAGCTCCATGTCATTCTCCATCTCCTTCCCCATCTACTTCTCCATCGCCTTCTCCATCTCATCTCATTCCCCATCTACTTCTTCATCTCCTTCCCCATCTCCTTCTCCATCTCCTTCCCCAACTCCATCTCCTTCTCCATCTCCTTCCCCATCTCCATCTCCTTCTCCATCTCCTTTCCTTTCTCCTTCTCCATCTACATCTCCTTCTCCATCTACAACCCAATCTCCATCTCATTCTCCATCTCCTTCCCCATCTCCTTCTCCATCTCCTTCCCCATCTCCTTCCCCTTCTCCATCTCCTTCCCCATCTACTTCTCCAACACCTTCCCCATCTCCATCTCCTTCTCCATCTCCTTCCCCGTCTCCTTCTCCATCTCCTTTCCCATCTTCTTCTCCATCTTCTTCCCCATCTCCATCTCCTTCCCCATCTCATTCCCCATCTCCATCTCCATTCCCCATCTCCAACTCCTTCCCGATCTACATCTCGTTCCCCATCTCCTTCTCCTTCTTCTTCCCCATCTCCTTCCCCATCTCCTTCTCCATCTCCTTCCCCATCTCCTTCCCCATCTCCTTCTCCATCTCCTTTCACATCTCCATCTACTTCTCCATCTCCTTCTCCATCTCCTTCTCCATCTCTTTCTCCATCTCCTTCCCCATCTCCTTCTCCATCTCCTTCCCCATCTCCTTCCCCATCTCCATCTCCATCTCCATCTCCTTCCCCATCTACTTCTCCTTCCCCATCTCCTTCTCCATCTCCTTCTCCATCTCCATCTCCTTCCCCATCTCCTTCTCCATCTTGTTCCCCATCTCCTTCCCCATCTCCATCTCCTTCCCCATCTCCATCTCCTTCTCCATCTCCTTCCCCATCTCCATGTCCTCCTCCATCTCCTTCCCCATCTCCTTCTCCATCTTGTTCCCCATCTCCTTCCCCATCTCCTTCTCCATCTACTTCCCCATCTCCTTCTCCATCTCCTTCCCTATCTACTTCTCCATCTCTATCTCCTTCTCCATCTACTAGCCAATCTCCATCTCATTCTCCATCTCCATCCCCATCTCCTTCTCCATCTCCTTCCCCATCTCCTTCTCCATCTCCTTCTCTATGTCCTTCTCCATCTCCATCTCCTTCTCCATCTACTACCCCATCTCCATCTCATTCTCCATCTCCTTCCCCATCTCCAACTCCATCTCCTTCCCCATCTCCTTCCCCATCTGCTTCTCCATCTCCTTCTCCATCTACTACCCAATCTCCATCTCATTCTCCATCTCCTTCCCCATCTCCTTCTCCATCTCCATCTCCTTCCCCATCTCCATCTCCTTCCCCATCTCCTTCTCCATCTCCTTCCCTATCTCCTTCCCCATCTCCTTCTCCATCTCCATCTCCTTCCCCATCTCCATCTCCTTACCCATCTCCTTCCCCATCTCCTTCTCCATCTCCTTCCCTATCTCCTTCCCTATCTCCTTCTCCATCTCCATCTCCTTCCCTATCTCCTTCTCCATCTCCATCTCCTTCTCCATCTACTACCCAATCTCCATCTCCTTCCCCATCTCCTTCTCCATCTCCTTCCCAATCTCCTTCTCCATCTCCTTCCCCATCTCCTTCTCCATCTCCTTCTCCATCTCCTTCCCAATCTCCTTCTCCATCTCCTTCCCCATCTCCTTCTCCATCTTCTTCCCCATCTCCATCTCCTTCCCTATCTCCTTCTCCATCTCCATCTCCTTCTCCATCTACTACCCAATCTCCATCTCATTCTCCATCTCCTTCCCCATCTCCTTCTTCATCTCCATCCCCATCTCCTTACCCATCTCCATCTCCTTCCCCATCTCCTTCCCCATCTACTTCTCCATCTCTTTCTCCATCTCCTTCCCCATTTCCATCTCCATCTCCTTCCTGATCTCCTTCTCCATCTACTTCCTCATGTCCTTCTCCATCTCCTTCCCCATCTCCTTCTCCATCTCCTTCTCTTTCCCCATCTCCTTCTCCATCTCCTTCACCATCTCCATCTCCTTCCTCATCTCCTTCTCCATCTCCTTGCCCATCTCATTCCCGATCTACTTTTCCATCTTCATCTCCTCCCCATCTCCTTCTCATCTTTCTCGATCTATTTCTCCATCTTCTTTTCCATCTCCTTCCCCATCTCCTTCTCCATCTCCATCTCCTTCCCCATCTCCTTCTCCATCCCGATCTCCATCTCCTTCTCCATGTCCTTCCCCATCTACTCCTCCTTCCCCATCTCCTTTTCCATCTCCATCTCCTTCTCCATCTCCTTCTCCATCTACTTCTCCAACTATTTCCCCATCTCCATCTTGTTCCCCATCTCCAACTCCTTCCCCATCTCCATCTCCTTCTCCATCTACTTCCCCATCTCCTTCTCCATCTACTTCCCTATCTCCTTCTCCGTCTCCTTCTCCATCTCCTTCCCCATCTCCTTCTCCATCTACTTCTCCATCTCCTTCCCCATCTACTTCTCCATCTACTTCCCCATCTACTTTTCCATCTACGTTCCCATCTACTTCTCCATCTCCTTCTCCATCTTCTTCCCCATCTCCACCTCTTTCTCCATCTCCTTCCCCATCTCCTTCTCCATCTACTTCCTCATGTCCTTCTCCATCTCCTTCCCCATCTACTTCTCCATCTCCTTCTCTTTCCCCATCTCCATCTCCTTCCCCATCTCCTTCTCCATCTCTGTCTCCATCTTCTTTTCAATCTCCTTCCCCATCTCCTTCTCCATCTCCTTCACTATGTCCTTCTCCGTCTCCATCTCCATCTACTACCCAATCTCCATCTCATTCTCCATCTCCTTCCCCATCTCTTTTTCCATCTCCATCTCCTTCTCCATCTACTTCTCCAACTCTTTCCCCATCTCCATCTACTTCTCCATCTACTTCTCCAACTCTTTCCCCATCTCCATCTTTTTCCCCATCTCCTTCCCCATCTCCATCTCCTTCCCCATCTCCTTCCCCATCTCCTTCCCCATCTCCTTCTCCATCTTCTTCCCCATCTCCATCTCCATCTCCTTCTCCATCTACTACCCAATCTCCATCTCCTTCTCCATCTCCTTCCCCTTCTCCTTCTCCATCTCCTTCCCCATCTCTTTTTCCATCTCCATCTCCTTCTCCATCTACTTCTCCAACTCTTTCCCCATCTCCATCTACTTCTCCATCTACTTCTTCAACTCTTTCCCCATCTCCATCTTGTTCCCCATCTCCATCCCCATCTCCTTCTACATCTACTTCTCCACCTCTTTCCCCATCTCCATCTCCTTCCCCATCTCCTTCTCCATCTCCTTCCCCATCTCCTTCTCCATCTCCATCTCCTTCCCTATCTCCTTCTCCATCTCCATCTCCATCTACTACCCAATCTCCATCTCATTCTCCATCTCCTTCCCCATCTCCATCTCCATCTCCTTCCCCATCTCCTTCTCCATCTTCTTCCCCATCTCCTTCTCCATCTCCTTCCCCATCTCCTTCTCCATTTCCATCTCCTTCTCCATCTACTACCCAATCTCCATCTCATTCTCCATCTCCTTCCCCATCTCCTTTTCCATCTCCATCTCCTTCTCCATCTACTTCTCCAACTCTTTCCCCATCTCCATCTACTTCTCCAACTCTTTCCCCATCTCCATCTTGTTCTCCATCTCCAACTCCTTCCCCATCTCCATCTCCTTCTCCATCTCCTTCCCAATCTCCTTCTCCATCTCCTTCCCTATCTCCTTCTCCATCTCCATCTCCTTCTCCATCTACTTCTCCAACTCTTTCCCCATCTCCATCTCCTTCCTCATCTCCTTCTCCATCTCCTTCCCCATCTCCATCTCATTCTCCATCTCCTTCTCCATCTACGTCTCCAACTCTTTCCCCATCTCCATCTTGTTCCCCATCTCCAACTCCTTCCCCATCTCCATCTCCTTCTCCATCTACTTCCCCATCTCCTTCTCCATCTACTTCTCCATCTCCTTCCCCATCTACTTTTCCATCTACTTCCCCATCTACTTTTCCATCTATTTCCCAATGTCCATCTCCATCTCCTTCCCCATCTCCTTCTCCATCTATTTCCCAATGTCCATCTCCATCTCCTTCCCCATCTCCTTCTCCATCTACTTCCTCATGTCTTTCTCCATCTCCTTCCCCATCTACTTCTCCATCTCCTTCTCTTTCCCAGTCTCCATCTCCTTCTCCATCTCCTTCACCATCTCCATCTCCTTCCTCATCTCCTTCTCCATGTCCTTGCCCATCTCATTCCCGATCTACTTCTCCATCTTCATCTCCTTCCCCATCTCCTTCTCCATCTCTTTCTCCATCTTCTTTTCCATCTCCTTCCCCATCTCCTTCTCCATCTCCTTCAGTATGTCCTTCTCCGTCTCCATCTCCTTCTCCATCTACTACCCAATCTCCATCTCATTCTCCATCTCCTTCCCCATCTCCTTCTCCATCTCCGTCCCTATCTCCTTCTCCATCTCCATCTCCTTCTCCATCTACTACCCAATCTCCATTTCATTCTCCACCTCATTCTCCATCTCCTTCCCCATCTCCTTCCCCATCTCCTTCTCCATCTACTTCTCCAACTCTTTCCCCATCTCCATCTTGTTCCCCATCTCCAACTCCTTCCCCATCTCCATCTCCTTCTCCATCTACTTCCCCATCTCCTTCTCCATCTACTTCTCCATCTCCTTCCCCATCTACTTTTCCATCTACTTCCCCATCTACTTTTCCATCTATTTCCCAATCTCCATCTCCATCTCCTTCCCCATCTCCTTCTCCATCTACTTCCTCATGTCGTTCTCCATCTCCTTCCCCATCTACTTCTCCATCTCCTTCTCTTTCCCAGTCTCCATCTCCTTCTCCATCTCCTTCACCATCTCCATCTCCTTCCTCATCTCCTTCTCCATGTCCTTGCCCATCTCATTCCCGATCTACTTCTCCATCTTCATCTCCTTCCCCATCTCCTTCTCCATCTCTTTCTCCATCTTCTTTTCCATCTCCTTCCCCATCTCCTTCTCCATCTCCTTCTCCATCTCCTTCACTATGTCCTTCTCCGTCTCCATCTCCTTCTCCATCTACTACCCAATCTCCATCTCCTTCCCCATCTCCTTCTCCATCTCCTTCCCAATCTCCTTCTCCATCTCCTTCCCCATCTCCTTCTCCATCTCCTTCTCCATCTCCTTCCCAATCTCCTTCTCCATCTCCTTCCCCATCTCCTTCTCCATCTTCTTCCCCATCTCCATCTCCTTCCCTATCTCCTTCTCCATCTCCATCTCCTTCTCCATCTACTACCCAATCTCCATCTCATTCTCCATCTCCTTCCCCATCTCCTTCTTCATCTCCATCCCCATCTCCTTACCCATCTCCATCTCCTTCCCCATCTCCTTCCCCATCTACTTCTCCATCTCTTTCTCCATCTCCTTCCCCATTTCCATCTCCATCTCCTTCCTGATCTCCTTCTACATCTACTTCCTCATGTCCTTCTCCATCTCCTTCCCCATCTACTTCTCCATCTCCTTCTCTTTCCCCATCTCCTTCTCCATCTCCTTCACCATCTCCATCTCCTTCCTCATCTCCTTCTCCATCTCCTTGCCCATCTCATTCCCGATCTACTTTTCCATCTTCATCTCCTCCCCATCTCCTTCTCATCTTTCTCGATCTATTTCTCCATCTTCTTTTCCATCTCCTTCCCCATCTCCTTCTCCATCTCCATCTCCTTCCCCATCTCCTTCTCCATCCCGATCTCCATCTCCTTCTCCATGTCCTTCCCCATCTACTCCTCCTTCCCCATCTCCTTTTCCATCTCCATCTCCTTCTCCATCTCCTTCTCCATCTACTTCTCCAACTATTTCCCCATCTCCATCTTGTTCCCCATCTCCAACTCCTTCCCCATCTCCATCTCCTTCTCCATCTACTTCCCCATCTCCTTCTCCATCTACTTCCCTATCTCCTTCTCCGTCTCCTTCTCCATCTCCTTCCCCATCTCCTTCTCCATCTACTTCTCCATCTCCTTCCCCATCTACTTCTCCATCTACTTCCCCATCTACTTTTCCATCTACGTTCCCATCTACTTCTCCATCTCCTTCTCCATCTTCTTCCCCATCTCCACCTCTTTCTCCATCTCCTTCCCCATCTCCTTCTCCATCTACTTCCTCATGTCCTTCTCCATCTCCTTCCCCATCTACTTCTCCATCTCCTTCTCTTTCCCCATCTCCATCTCCTTCCCCATCTCCTTCTCCATCTCTGTCTCCATCTTCTTTTCAATCTCCTTCCCCATCTCCTTCTCCATCTCCTTCACTATGTCCTTCTCCGTCTCCATCTCCATCTACTACCCAATCTCCATCTCATTCTCCATCTCCTTCCCCATCTCCTTCCCCATCTCCTTCTCCATCTCCATCTCCTTCTCCATCTACTACCCAATCTCCATCTCATTCTCCATCTCCTTCCCCATCTCCATCTCCTTACCCATCTCCTTCCCCATCTCCTTCTCCATCTTCTTCCCCATCTCCATCTCCATCTCCTTCTCCATCTACTACCCAATCTCCATCTCATTCTCCATCTCCTTCCCCATCTCTTTTTCCATCTCCATCTCCTTCTCCATCTACTTCTCCAACTCTTTCCCCATCTCCATCTACTTCTCCATCTACTTCTCCAACTCTTTCCCCATCTCCATCTTGTTCCCCATCTCCTTCCCCATCTCCATCTCCTTACCCATCTCCTTCCCCATCTCCTTCCCCATCTCCTTCTCCATCTTCTTCCCCATCTCCATCTCCATCTCCTTCTCCATCTACTACCCAATCTCCATCTCCTTCTCCATCTCCTTCCCCTTCTCCTTCTCCATCTCCTTCCCCATCTCTTTTTCCATCTCCATCTCCTTCTCCATCTACTTCTCCAACTCTTTCCCCATCTCCATCTACTTCTCCATCTACTTCTTCAACTCTTTCCCCATCTCCATCTTGTTCCCCATCTCCTTCTCCATCTCCTTCCCCATCTCCTTCTCCATCTCCATCTCCTTCCCTATCTCCTTCTCCATCTCCATCTCCATCTACTACCCAATCTCCATCTCATTCTCCATCTCCTTCCCCATCTCCTTCCCCATCTCCATCTCCATCTCCTTCCCCATCTCCTTCTCCATCTTCTTCCCCATCTCCTTCTCCATCTCCTTCCCCATCTCCTTCTCCATCTCCATCTCCTTCTCCATCTACTACCCAATCTCCATCTCATTCTCCATCTCCTTCCCCATCTCCTTCCCCATCTCCTTTTCCATCTCCATCTCCTTCTCCATCTACTTCTCCAACTCTTTCCCCATGTCCATCTACTTCTCCAACTCTTTCCCCATCTCCATCTTGTTCTCCATCTCCAACTCCTTCCCCATCTCCATCTCCTTCTCCATCTCCTTCCCAATCTCCTTCTCCATCTCCTTCCCTATCTCCTTCTCCATCTCCATCTCCTTCTCCATCTACTTCTCCAACTCTTTCCCCATCTCCATCTCATTCTCCATCTCCTTCTCCATCTACGTCTCCAACTCTTTCCCCATCTCCATCTTGTTCCCCATCTCCAACTCCTTCCCCATCTCCATCTCCTTCTCCATCTACTTCCCCATCTCCTTCTCCATCTACTTCTCCATCTCCTTCCCCATCTACTTTTCCATCTACTTCCCCATCTACTTTTCCATCTATTTCCCAATGTCCATCTCCATCTCCTTCCCCATCTCCTTCTCCATCTACTTCCTCATGTCTTTCTCCATCTCCTTCCCCATCTACTTCTCCATCTCCTTCTCTTTCCCAGTCTCCATCTCCTTCTCCATCTCCTTCACCATCTCCATCTCCTTCCTCATCTCCTTCTCCATGTCCTTGCCCATCTCATTCCCGATCTACTTCTCCATCTTCATCTCCTTCCCCATCTCCTTCTCCATCTCTTTCTCCATCTTCTTTTCCATCTCCTTCCCCATCTCCTTCTCCATCTCCTTCAGTATGTCCTTCTCCGTCTCCATCTCCTTCTCCATCTACTACCCAATCTCCATCTCATTCTCCATCTCCTTCCCCATCTCCTTCTCCATCTCCGTCCCTATCTCCTTCTCCATCTCCATCTCCTTCTCCATCTACTACCCAATCTCCATCTCATTCTCCACCTCATTCTCCATCTCCATCCCCATCTCCTTCCCCATCTCCTTCTCCATCTACTTCTCCAACTCTTTCCCCATCTCCATCTTGTTCCCCATCTCCAACTCCTTCCCCATCTCCATCTCCTTCTCCATCTACTTCCCCATCTCCTTCTCCATCTACTTCTCCATCTCCTTCCCCATCTACTTTTCCATCTACTTCCCCATCTACTTTTCCATCTATTTCCCAATCTCCATCTCCATCTCCTTCCCCATCTCCTTCTCCATCTACTTCCTCATGTCGTTCTCCATCTCCTTCCCCATCTACTTCTCCATCTCCTTCTCTTTCCCAGTCTCCATCTCCTTCTCCATCTCCTTCACCATCTCCATCTCCTTCCTCATCTCCTTCTCCATGTCCTTGCCCATCTCATTCCCGATCTACTTCTCCATCTTCATCTCCTTCCCCATCTCCTTCTCCATCTCTTTCTCCATCTTCTTTTCCATCTCCTTCCCCATCTCCTTCCCCATCTCCTTCTCCATCTACTTCTCCAACTCTTTCCCCATCTCCATCTTGTTCCCCATCTCCAACTCCTTCCCCATCTCCATCTCCTTCTCCATCTACTTCCCCATCTCCTTCTCCATCTACTTCTCCATCTCCTTCCCCATCTACTTTTCCATCTACTTCCCCATCTACTTTTCCATCTATTTCCCAATCTCCATCTCCATCTCCTTCCCCATCTCCTTCTCCATCTACTTCCTCATGTCGTTCTCCATCTCCTTCCCCATCTACTTCTCCATCTCCTTCTCTTTCCCAGTCTCCATCTCCTTCACCATCTCCATCTCCTTCCTCATCTCCTTCTCCATGTCCTTGCCCATCTCATTCCCGATCTACTTCTCCATCTTCATCTCCTTCCCCATCTCCTTCTCCATCTCTTTCTCCATCTTCTTTTCCATCTCCTTCCCCATCTCCTTCTCCATCTCCTTCTCCATCTCCTTCACTATGTCCTTCTCCGTCTCCATCTCCTTCTCCATCTACTACCCAATCTCCATCTCATTCTCCATCTCCTTCCCCATCTCCTTCTCCATCTCCTTCTCCATCTCCATCCCTATCTCCTTCTCCATCTCCATCTCCTTCTCCATCTACTACCCAATCTCCATCTCATTCTCCATCTCCTTCTCCATCTCCTTCCCCATCTCCATCTCCTTCCCCATCTCCTTCCCCATCTCCTTCTCCATCTTCTTCCCCATCTCCTTCTCCATCTCCATCTCCTTCCCCATCTCCATCTCCATCTACTACCCAATCTCCATCTCATTCTCCATCTCATTCCCCATCTCCTTTTCCATCTCCATCTCCTTCTCCATCTACTTCTCCAACTCTTTCCCCATCTCCATCTACTTCTCCATCTACTTCTCCAACTCTTTCCCCATCTCCATCTCCATCTCCAACTCCTTCCCCATCTCCATCTCCATCTCCATCTCCTTCCCCATCTCCTTCTCCATCTCCTTCCCTATCTCCTTCTCCATCTCCTTCTCCATCTCCTTCCCCATCTCCATCTCATTCTCCATCTCCTTCCCCATCTACTTCTCCATCCCCTTCTCCATCTCATCTCATTCCCCATCTACTTCTTCATCTCCTTCCCCATCTCCATCTCCAACTCCTTCCCCATCTCCATCTCCTTCTCCATCTCCTTCCCAATCTCCTTCTCCATCTCCTTCCCTATCTCCTTCTCCGTCTCCATCTCCTTCTCCATCTACTTCTCCAACTCTTTCCCCATCTCCATCTCCTTCCTCATCTCCTTCTCCATCTCCTTCCCCATCTCCTTCCCCATCTCCATCTCATTCTCCATCTCCAACTCCTTCCCCATCTCCATCTCCTTCTCCATCTACTTCCCCATCTCCTTCTCCATCTACTTCTCCATCTCCTTCCCCATCTACTTTTCCATCTACTTCCCCATCTACTTTTCCATCTATTTCCCAATCTCCATCTCCATCTCCTTCCCCATCTCCTTCTCCATCTACTTCCTCATGTCTTTCTCCATCTCCTTCCCCATCTACTTCTCCATCTCCTTCTCTTTCCCAGTCTCCATCTCCTTCTCCATCTCCTTCACCATCTCCATCTCCTTCCTCATCTCCTTCTCCATGTCCTTGCCCATCTCATTCCCGATCTACTTCTCCATCTTCATCTCCTTCCCCATCTCCTTCTCCATCTCTTTCTCCATCTCCTTCTCCATCTCCTTCACTATATCCTTCTCCGTCTCCATCTCCTTCTCCATCTACTACCCAATCTCCATCTCATTCTCCATCTCCTTCCCCATCTCCTTCTCCATCTCCTTCCCCATCTCCATCTCCATCTCCATCCCTATCTCCTTCTCCATCTCCATCTCCATCTCCTTCTCCATCTACTACCCAATCTCCATCTCCTTTTCCATCTCCTTCCCCATCTCCATCTCCTTCCCCATCTCCTTCCCCATCTTCTTCCCCATCTCCTTCTCCATCTCCTTCCCCATCTCCATCTCCTTCTCCATCTACTACCCAATCTCCATCTCATTCTCCATCTCATTCCCCATCTCTTTTTCCATCTCCATCTCCTTCTCCATCTACTTCTCCAACTCTTTCCCCATCTCCATCTACTTCTCCATCTACTTCTCCAACTCTTTCCCCATCTCCATCTTGTTCCCCATCTCCAACTCCTTCCCCATCTCCATCTCCTTCTCCATCTCCTTCCCCATCTCCTTCTCCATCTCCTTCTCCATCTCCTTCTCCATCTCCATCTCCTTCTCCATCTCCTTCCCCATTTCCATCTCTTTCTCCATCTCCTTCCCCATCTCCATCTCATTCTCCATCTCCTTCCCCATCTACTTCTCCATCCCCTTCTCCATCTCATCTCATTCCCCATCTACTTCTTCATCTCCTTCCCCATCTCCATCTCCAACTCCTTCCCCATCTCCATCTCCTTCTCCATCTCCTTCCCAATCTCCTTCTCCATCTCCTTCCCTATCTCCTTCTCCATCTCCTTCCCCATCTCCTTCTCCATGTCCTTGCCCATCTCATACCCGATCTACTTCTCCATCTTCATCTCCTTCCCCATCTCCTTCTCCATCTCTTTCTCCATCTTCTTTTCCATCTCCTTCCCCATCTCCTTCTCCATCTCCTTCACTATGTCCTTCTCCGTCTCCATCTCCTTCTCCATCTACTACCCAATCTCCATCTCATTCTCCATCTCCTTCCCCATCTCCTTCCCCATCTCCTTCTCCATCTCCATCCCTATCTCCTTCTCCATCTCCATCTCTTTCTCCATCTACTACCCAATCTCCATCTCATTCTCCATCTCATTCTCCATCTCCTTCTCCATCTCCTTCCCCATCTCCATCTCCTTCCCCATCTCCTTCCCCATCTCCTTCTCCATCTTCTTCCCCATCTCCTTCTCCATCTCCTTCCCCATCTCCTTCTCCATCTCCATCTCCTTCTCCATCTACTACCCAATCTCCATCTCATTCTCCATCTCATTCCCCATCTCCTTTTCCATCTCCATCTCCTTCTCCATCTACTTCTCCATCTCTTTTTCCATCTCCATCTCCTTCTCCATCTACTTCTCCAACTCTTTCCCCATCTCCATCTACTTCTCCATCTACTTCTCCAACTCTTTCCCCATCTCCATCTTGTTCCCCATCTCCCACTCCTTCCCCATCTCTATCTCCTTCTCCATCTCCTTCCCCATCTCCTTCTCCATCTCCTTGTCCATCTCCATCTCCTTCTCCATCTCCTTCCCCATTTCCATCTCTTTCTCCATCTCCTTCCCCATCTCCATCTCATTCTCCATCTCCTTCCCCATCTACTTCTCCATCCCCTTCTCCATCTCATCTCATTCCCCATCTACTTCTTCATCTCCTTCCCCATCTCCATCTCCAACTCCTTCCCCATCTCCATCTCCTTCTCCATCTCCTTCCCAATCTCCTTCTCCATCTCCTTCCCTATCTCATTCTCCATCTCCTTCCCCATCTCCTTCTCCATGTCCTTGCCCATCTCATTCCCGATCTACTTCTCCATCTTCATCTCCTTCCCCATCTCCTTCTCCATCTCTTTCTCCATCTTCTTTTCCATCTCCTTCCCCATCTCCTTCTCCATCTTCACTATGTCCTTCTCCGTCTCCATCTCCTTCTCCATCTACTACCCAATCTCCATCTCATTCTCCATCTCCTTCCCCATCTCCTTCCCCATCTCCTTCCCTATCTCCTTCTCCATCTCCATCCCTATCTCCTTCTCCATCTCCATCTCTTTCTCCATCTACTACCCAATCTCCATCTCATTCTCCATCTCCTTCTCCATCTCCTTCCCCATCTCCATCTCCTTCCCCATCTCCTTCTCCATTTTCTTCCCCATCTCCTTCTCCATCTCCTTCCCCATCTCCTTCTCCATCTCCTTCTCCTTCTCCATCTAATACCCAATCTCCATCTCATTCTCCATCTCATTCCCCATCTCCTTTTCCATCTACATCTCCTTCTCCATCTACTTCTCCAACTCTTTCCCCATCTCATCTACTTCTCCATCTACTTCTCCAACTCTTTCCCCATCTCCATCTTGTTCCCCATCTCCAACTCCTTCCCCATCTCCATCTCCTTCTCCATCTCCTTCCCCATCTCCTTCTCCATCTCCTTCCCTATCTCCTTATCCATCTACATCTCCTTCTCCATCTACAACCCAATCTCCATCTCATTCTCCATCTCCTTCCCCATCTCCTTCTCCATCTCCTTCCCCATCTCCTTCCCCATCTCCATCTCCTTCTCCATCTCCTTCCCCATCTCCTTCTCCAACTCCTTCCCGATCTACATCTCGTTCCCCATCTCCTTCTCCATCCTCTTCCCCATCTCCTTCACCATCTACTTCTCCATCCCCTTCTCCATCTCATCTCTTTCCCCATCTACTTCTCCATCTCCTTTCCCATCTCCTTCTCCATCTCCTTCCCCATCTCCATCTCCTTCTCCATGTCCTTCCCCATTTCCATCTACTTCTCCATCTCCTTCTCCATCTCTTTCTCCATCTCCTTCCCCATTTCCATCTACTTCTCCATCTCCTTCCCCATCTCCTTCTCCATCTCCATCTCCTTCTCCATCTCCATCTCCTTCCCCATCTCCATCTCCTTCCCCATCTCCTTCTCCATCTCCATCTCCTTCCCCATCTCCTTCTCCATCTTGTTCCCCATCTCCTTCCCCATCTCCAACTCCTTCCCCATCTCCATCTCCTTCTCCATCTCCTTCCCCATCTCCATCTCCTTCCCCATCTCCATCTCCTTCTCCATCTTGTCCCCCATCTCCTTCCCCATCTCCAACTCCTTCCCCATCTCCATCTCCTTCCCAATCTCCTTTCCTATCTACTTCTCCATCTCCATCTCCTTCTCCATCTACTACCCAATCTCCATCTCATTCTCCATCTCCATCCCCATCTCCTTCCCCATTTCCATCTCCTTCCCCATCTCTTTCCCCATCTCCATCTCCTTCTCCATCTCCTTCACTATGTCCTTTTCCATCTCCATCTCCTTCTCCATCTACTTCTCCAAATCTTTCCCCATCTCCATCTTGTTCCCCATCTCCAACTCCTTCCCCATCTCCATCTCCTTCTCCATCTATTTCCCCATCTCCATCTCTTTCTCCATCTCCTTCCCCATTTCCATCTCCATCTCCTTCCCCATCTCCTTCTCCATCTACTTCCTCATGTCCTTCTCCATCTCCTTCCCCATCTACTTCTCCATCTCCTTCTCTTTCCCCATCTCTATCTCCATGTCCATCTCCTTCACCATCTCCATCTCCTTCCTCATCTCCTTCTCCATCTCATTGCCCATCTCATTCCCGATCTACTTCTCCATCTTCATCTCCTTCCCCATCTCCTTCTCCATCTCTTTCTCCATCTTCTTTTCCATCTCCTTCCCCATCTCCTTCTCCATGTCCTTCACTATGTCCTTCTCCGTCTCCATCTCCTTCTCCATCTACTACCCAATCTCCATCTCATTCTCCATCTCCTTCCCCATCTCCTTCCCCATCTCTTTCTCCATCTCCTTCCCCATCTCCTTCTCCATCTTCTTCCCCATCTCCTTCTCCATCTCCTTCCCCATCTCCTTCTCCATCTCCATCTCCTTCTCCATCTACTACCCACTCTCCATCTCATTCTCCATCTCCTTCCCCATCTCCTTCTCCATTTCCTTCCCCATCTCCTTTTCCATCTCCATCTCCTTCTCCATCTACTTCTCCAACTCTTTCCCCATCTCCATCTACTTCTCCATCTACTTCTCCAACTCTTTCCCCATCTCCATCTTGTTCCCCATCTCCAACTCCTTCCCCATCTCCATCTCCATCTCCTTCCCCATCTCCTTCTCCATCTCCATCTCCATCTCCTTCCCTATCTCCTTCTCCATCTCCATCTCCTTCTCCATCTCCATCTACTTCTCCTTCTCCATCTACTACCCAATCTCCATCTCATTCTCCATCTCCTTCCCCATCTCCTTCCCCATCTCCTTCTCCATCTCCTTCCCCTTCTGCTTCTCCATCTTCTTCCCCATCTCCTTCTCCATCTCCTTCCCTATCTCCTTCTCCATCTCCATCTCCTTCTCCATCTCCTTCTCCAACTCTTTCCCCATCTCCATCTCCTTCCTCATCTCATTCTCCATCTCCTTCTCCATCTCCTTCCCCATCTCCATCTCATTCTCCATCTCCTTCCCCATCTCCTTCTCCATCTCCATCTCCTTCCCCATCTACTTCTCCAACTCTTTCCCCATCTCCATCTCCTTCTCCATGTCCTTCCCCATCTCCATCTCCTTCCCCATCTCCTTCTCCATCTTCTTCCCCATCTCCAACTCCTTCCCGATCTCCAGGCCATTTAGGCCTTATGAACGGTCACTTCCTGTCACCAAGGGGCGGGGCTAACTTATCATCTAATTATTGACATGTGAAGGATATGACTGGCATCATCTGTAGTAAATTTGGTGCAGGTTGGTTGTTTTTTGTGGGAGTTATGTCAGTTTTCCTTTTCGTTGCATCACATCTGCTTTGCTGCCCCGCCTCTCCTAAACGATATCCCCTATTAAAAGCAATAACACAACTTTTAATCACACATGCCTCTTGAGCATCCTAACTCATTTGGGTTAAAGTTAGACAAAATTCTTAGGAGGAACTTCTCAAAATGCATGGCAAAAAAAATGACAAATGACTCCAAAAATGGCACCTTTTTCAAAATGGCCGACTTCCTGTTTGATTTAGCCCATATGTCCAAGAGACTTTTTTTAAGGTACTGTGAGGGTCTACAAGTTTCCCGAATCATATCCATGTCAGTCAATGTAGTGGGCGGGGCTTATTAATTAAAATATTGTAGGGGGCGCTATGGAGCCATTTACTATCTTCTCCACGATATTTTAATTTTACTCTATTAAGGACATAACTGTCATGACTCATGGCAAGTATGGTGAAGATCAACAATTCCATGGCTTTGTTACAGGTACTTCCTGGTTCATGATATCAGACACTTGTTGTTGCCAAGGGGTGGGGCTAGTTCAGAGTCATATTATTGCATTGTATATTTTGTTCATCATGGAACTGGCATCAAATGTGGTGATTCCTGTGCTGATATGTTGTTTTATGTGGGAGTTTTAGCAATAAGTCTTTGTTAATGAGACATAAAACTTTGAGGGCCCGCCCCTCCTAAACTAAATCTTCTTTTAGAAGAAATAACACAACTTTAAATCACACATGCCTCCTGAGCATCCTGTGCAAGTTGGGTGTCAGTTGGACAATATCCCTAGGAGGAGTTGTTTAAAATGCAGGGCAAAGAAATGACCCCAAAAAGGGCACCTTTTTCAAAATGGCCGACTTCCTGTTGGATTTAGCCCATATGTCCAAGAGACTTTTTTGAAGGTACTGGAAGGTTCTCCAACTGTGCTGAATTTTATCCATGTCGGTCAATGTAGTGGGCGGGGCTGATTGATTGAAATTTTGTAGGGGGCGCTATGGAGACATGCTCCATTTATTCCATTATGTTTCAATGGGGCTTAGTTCAGGGCCTTGCTGTCATCAGTCATGGCAAGTATGGTGGCGGTCCAAGGTTCCATGGCTTGGTCACAGGTACTTCCTGTTTCATGGCGTTGGACCGCCATTCGCCATGTCCCGTTTAGCGTAGCAACTTGAGGTTTTTATTGTGGCATCATGAAAGGGTTTGACATGTTTTGAAGGAGTCTCAAGTGTTTGGGACCATTTGCTTAGAAGCATGACCCTCAAACGTGGAAAAAAACACTTCCTGTTATAGGTGGGCGGAGCTTAGGTCTACAACAGCAATGGTCACATTAATCTGTTCAGGACTGATCCCTTATTAATCCCTATAAGTTTTAGGGTGATCAGATCAAAATTGACAATTTTATAGTGATTTATGATGTCACGCCGCCGCATGGAACTTCGCCATGGTGTCACGGGCACGCCGTGCAGCGTAGAGCAACGTCCTTTACCAGATCTCTTCACCAACATGTTTTGGGATGCCTGAGTGAATTTGGGCCATGTGGTGTCTACCAAGCCAGAGTTATGGGTGTGTGAGCAAAAAACAACACTTTTGACCTCCAGGGGGCGTGGCTATTTCATAATCAAAATATTGGCATATAGAACTCTGTAGGAGGGGACTGCCATCATATCTAGCAAGTTTGGTGCAGAAATGTTGCTTTATGTGGGAGTTATATCCGTTTAATTTTTCATGGCGAGACATCAAACTTTGAGGCCCCGCCCCTCGTAAACTAAGTCTCCTATTAGAAGAAATAACACAACATTTAATCACACATGCCTCCTGAACATCCTGAGCAATTTGTGGCTCAGTGGGATAAAAGCCCTAGGACGAGTTCGTTAAAATGCGAGGTGCTAAAACGCCAAAATATTGACTTTGACCTAAAATGGCCGCCTTCCTGTCGACATTTCACCATGACATTAAGAGGATTTTTTCTTTGCCCTGTCATGTAGATCAAGTGTATGAATTTCCATAAAGATTAAATACATGCAGTGGCGGGGCACCTAAAATAGGTGGCACTCTCGTTCAGCTTCGCCCAAACATTCTGGAGCACCTCAAAATATCAAATTTTTCGCATTCCCTTGGGGCGGTACGCAAAATTTGGTGAGTTTTTGAGCACGTTCAGGCCTCCAAAAAAGCCATTTAATAGTGAGGAGAATAATAATTAAAACCGCAAGCGGTGATATAGGCCCTCGCACCATGGCGCCGCTCGGCATAATGCCACCGCCTCCCCTGGCAACATCCTTCCCATGCCTCTCTCTCTAAAGTGCAGCCAGACTGCACTTCAGGACATTTAGGCCTTGTGAAGGGTCACTTCCTGTCACCAAGGGGCGGGGCTAACTTATCATCTAATTATTGACATGCACAAATGTAAAGGATATGACTGGCATCATCTGTAGCAAATTTGGTGCAGGTTGGTTGTTTTTTGTGGGAGTTATATCAGTTTTCCTTTTCATTGCATCACATCTGCTTTGCTGCCCCGCCTCTCCTAAACGATATCCCCTATTAAAAGAAATAGCACAACTTTTAATCACACATGCCTCTTGAGCATCCTGACTCATTTGGGTTAAAGTTGGATAAAATTCTTAGAAGGAGTTTCTCAAAATGCATGGCAAAGAAAATGACAGAAATGACCCCAAAAGTGGCACCTTTTTCAAAATGGCCGACTTCCTGTTTGATTTAGGCCATATGTCCAAGAGACTTTTTTGAAGGTGCTGGGAGGGTCTACAAGTGTCCCGAATCATATTCATGTCAGTCGATGTAGTGGGCGGGGCTGATTAATTAAAATATTGTAGGGGGCGCTATGGAGCCATTTACGATCTTCTCCACTATATTGTAATTTTACTCTATTAAGGACATAACTGTCATGACTCATGGCAAGTATGGTGAAGATCAACAATTTCACGGCTTTGTCACAGGTACTTCCTGGTTCATGATATCAGACACTTGTTGTTGCCAAGGGGTGGGGCTAGTTCAGAGTCATATTATTGCATTCTAGATTTTGTTCATCATGGGACTGGCATCAAATGGGTCGATTCCTGTGCTGATATGTTGTTTTATGTGGGAGTTTTAGCAATAAGTCTTTGTTAATAAGACATAAAACTTTGAGGGCCCGCCCCTCCTAAACTAAATCTTCTATTAGAAGAAATAACACAACTTTAAATCACACATGCCTCCTGAGCATCCTGTGCAAGTTGGGTGTCAGTTGGACAATATCCCTAGGAGGAGTTGTTTAAAATGCATGGCAAAGAAATGACCCCAAAAAGGGCACCTTTTTCAAAATGGCCGACTTCCTGTTGAATTTAGCCCATATGTCCAAGAGACTTTTTTGAAGGTACTGGAAGCTTCTACAACTGTGCTGAATTTTATCCATGTCGGTCCATGTAGTGGGCGGGGCTGATTGATTGAAATTTTGTAGGGGGCGCTATGGAGACATGCTCCATTTATTCCATAATGTTTCAATGGGGCTTAGTTCAGGGCCTTACTGTCATCAGTCATGGCAAGTATGGTGGCGGTCCAAGGTTCCATGGCTTGGTCACAGGTACTTCCTGTTTCATGGCGTTGGACCGCCATTCGCCATGTCCCGTTTAGTGTAGCAACTTGAGGTTTTTATTGTGGCATCATGAAAGGGTTTGACATGTTTTGGAGGAGTCTCAAGTGTTTGGGACCATTTGCTTAGAAGCATGACCCTCAAACGTGGAAAAAACCACTTCCTGTAGTAAGTGGGCGGAGCTTAGGTCTACACCAGCAATGGTCACATTAATCTGTTCAGGACTGATCCCTTATTAATCCCTATAAGTTTTCGGGTGATCAGATCAAAATTGACAATTTTATAGTGATTTATGATGTCACGCCGCCGCATGGAACTTCGCCATGGCGTCACGGGCACGCCGTGCAGCGTAGAGCAACGTCCTTTACCAGATCTCTTCACCAACATGTTTTGTGATGCCTGAGTGAATTTGGGCCATGTGGTGTCCACCAAGCCAGAGTTATGGGTGTGTGAGCAAAAAACAACACTTTTGACCTCCAGGGGGCGTGGCTATTTCATAATCAAAATATTGACATATAGAACTCTGTAGGAGCGGACTGCCATCATATCTAGCAAATGTGGTGCAGAAATGTTGCTTTATGTGGGAGTTATATCCGTTTAATTTTTCATGGCGAGACATCAAACTTTGAGGCCCCGCCCCTCGTAAACTAAGTCTCCTATTAGAAGAAATAACACAACATTTAATCACACATGCCTCCTGAACATCCTGAACAATTTGTGGCTCAGTGGGATAAAAGCTCTAGGACGAGTTCGTTAAAATGCGAGGTGCTAAAACGCCAAAATATTGACTTTGACCTAAAATGGCCGCCTTCCTGTCGACATTTCACCATGACATTAAGAGGATTTTTTGTTTGTACTGTCATGTAGATAATGTGTATGAATTTTCATAAAGATTAACGACATGCAGTGGCGGGGCACCTAAAATAGGTGGCGCTCTCGTTCAGTTTCGCCCAAACATTCTGGAGCACCTCAAAATATCAAATTTTTCGCATTCCCTTGGGGGGGTACGCAAAATTTGGTGAGTTTTCGAGCACGTTCAGGCCTCCAAAAAAGCACGCGAAGTGTCCGAATAAAAATAATAATAATTAAAACCGCAAGCGGTGATATAGGCCCTCGCACCATGGCGCCGCTCGGCATAATGCCACCGCCTCCCCTGGCAACATCCTTCCCATGCCTCTCTCAACCTAAAGTGCAGCCAGACTGCTCTTCAGGCCATTTAGGCCTTATGAACGGTCACTTCCTGTCACCAAGGGGCGGGGCTAATTTATAATCTAATTATTGACATACAGAAATGTGAAGGATATGACTGGCATCATCTGTAGCAAATTTGGTGCAGGTTGGTTGTTTTTTGCGGGAGTTATGTCAGTTTTCTTTTTCATTGCATCACGATCTGCTTTGCTGCCCCGCCTCTCCTAAACGATACCCCCTATTAAAAGAAATAGCACAACTTTTAATCACACATGTCTCTTGAGCATCCTGACTCATTTGGGTTAAAGTTGGACAAAATTCTTAGAAGGAACTTCTAGAAATGCATGACAAAGAAAATGACAGAAATTGCCCCAAAAATGACACCTTTTTCAAAATGGCCGACTTCCTGTTTGATTTAGCCCATATGTCCAAGAGACTTTTTTGAAGGTACTGGGAGGGTCTACAAGTTTCCCGAATCATATCCATGTCAGTCAATGTAGTGGGCGGGGCTGATTGATTGAAATTTTGTAGGGGGCGCTATGGAGACATGCTCCATTTATTCCATAATGTTTCAATGGGGCTTAGTTCAGGGCCTTACTGTCATCAGTCATGACAAGTTTGGTGGTGGTCCAAGGTTCCATGGCTTGGTCACAGGTACTTCCTGTTTCATGGCGTTGGACCGCTATTCGCCATGTCCCGTTTAGCGTAGCGACTTGAGGTTTTTATTGTGGCATCATGAAAGGGTTTGACATGTTTTGGAGGAGGCTCAAGTGTTTGGGACCATTTGCTTAGAAGCATGACCCTCAAACGTGGAAAAAACCACTTCCTGTTGTAAGTGGGCGGGGCTTAGGTCTAGACCAGCAATGGTCACATTAATCTGTTCAGGACTGATCCCTTATTAATCCCTATAAGTTTTAGGGTGATCAGATCAAAATTGACAATTTTATAGTGATTTATGATGTCACGCCGCCGCATGGAACTTTGCCATGGCGTCACGGGCACGCCGTGCAGCGTAGAGCAACGTCCTTTACCAGATCTCTTCACCAACATGTTTTGTGATGCCTGAGTGAATTTGGGCCACTGCATCTTATAATTATTTCCATAAGTGTAATGAACAAAAAAGTTTACAAATGTGTATGAAGTCAGCAGCGAGGGTGCAACACATAAAACATGAACAGGAATTATTGACCTTCTATTGTGGAATCTAAACTTCACATCTTTTGTATATAGTTGTGTCTTCTGTTTGTGGATCATAGACTTTTCTCTGTGGGATTTGTGGTGTGTTTATACACTGTTAGATCTGTATTTATTACAGTCATAAATTGTAATAAACTTTTATCTTGTTCCTGTATGATCACATCCTACTGCAGTTATTTAGATGACTTGAATGTATTGAATAAATGGGGAAAAGCATTTAAATTTCTTTATTTTAAAAACGCTTCAAAGTGTACAAAGTAGCTCAAATTACTTAATTAGTAACACAAAGTTATAAGTAAGAAACAATACAATCAACGAACATGTAAACAATAGATTCCACAGAAATGCTATTAAATTGTGGTTTACTAGAAGAAAAAAAAAAGAATCAAACACCAAAAATAAAACCAATGTTGTGTCTGTGCAGATCAGGAAACTGCTCTTCAGTAGCCACACAGCAACTGGGAATCAAGCCTTGTTTCTTTCTGAGGAGCTGGGATGTGAGTCTTCTTAGGTCCTTCACATTTATGTCATCAAGACGTCTCTGCAAAATTATACAAAAGATTGGTTAGATAAATAGAGCCACATTTTACTAACTGATGGAAAACAAAGTGAAAAGTGAAAGATCAGATTTTTTAGTGAAGGTCTGTGTCTACCAACTTTGTTCAGAGACTAAGTTAATATATTACTGTAATATCTAAAACTAATGTCTGGATGCCAAAGCAACAAGTAGCATATGGAAGACAGAGCAGTAGGTAACAAGCTCAAATATAAAATTACATTTATGTTACAACAACAAATAATACATAAAACAGTTACCATTGACGAGGCTGAAGTTAGCTTCCGATCCGCAGCTTATGGCTGCAATATGTGTAAAGGGCAATTACACTGAATTTTTTGGAAACACCACCACATTAGACCAGGTACTGACAAAAAACTGGTATAGTATGTGGAATATTTTAGCCCACATTTGAAGAGTCTAAGTGTTTTAGTTTTTTGTCAGGACCTGATGTAATGTGGTCCAGATGCCAAAAAAGTCATGAAATGACCCTTATTTGCATTTTCACAAATAGAATAAAGATTTCACAAATCAGACACTATGTTTTATTGAATCTGCATAGTATGTGGAATATTTTAACCCAGGTTTTAAGAGTCCAAGTGTTGTAGTTTTTTGTCAGGACCTGGTCTAATGTGGTGTTTCCGAAAAATTCAGTGGAATTGCCCTTTACACATATTGCGAATCGGAAGCTAACTTCAGCCTCGTTTACCATTGCTGGTTATTGGAATACTGTGGAATTCCTGTAATAAATGTTTTTTATCAGTAATATCTTGAGACAAAACAGTGAACATGAAACTGCATTTTACCTGTACTACAGCTAGCCAGTCACATCTCTGGAAGCTGCAGCTCGTCTTCCTCAGACTGACCCGCTTGTCCTCGGACCGTCCACCAGCCCTGCCTCGGCCTTCCTGGCAACCTTAACATGTCATATTCATCACTGAAAACAAGTGTGTACACGGATCATCGCTGTAACAACATTCAAACATGTAAATTCTGCATTATGTCAGTGTCTGACTGTCTGTGTTAGGCTGATTCAGTCTAACATCAGCTGAATATATGCAGAAATATTAATAAAGTTAGAATTAGCCTAACAACTATAGCTAGCTTAGCACGTAGCTTAGCCTCTTCTTAGTACCACCGTTTATTCCATACGCGATATTGTCATTTTTACGTACTACTTTGCAAAAAAAACACCATAAGAGAGTATCATTTTCAGCATGACGAAGAGCCTGTTGTGTTAACAGTTACTTACCGGTTCATGTGTAGCTGAAATACTGGATGGAAATAAACTTTGAGTCTTGTGGACGGTGACGGTTCCGCTGTATTTAGAGGATGGGAGGGGTGAGGAGCATGTTTAGCTCACTACTTCCGCCCTGTGGTGGTTTGTAGAGGTAGCAGTTGTGTGGTTTTGCTCACTACATGGCGTTTGCCACCTAGTGTTGGAAAGAATCGCTTTGAAATCTTACATACTCTGGCTTCAATACATTGAAAAAAATAATCTAAAAGTGGATCAAATATGCCACAGTGTTTAATGAAATTGAAAAAAAAAAATCCCACCAGTTTTCCATAAATGGATGTTACATTATTTTTACTTTATTCAAAACAAGAATTAGCTGCTCATTCTCAGAGCCAAAGCCTCAGATTTTTTCTTTTTCATGTAATCCCCCACAGTACAGACAAAGAGCAACAGGGAGGAATAATACATAAATGCTTCAAGTTTAGTTTTAATTCATTATGCTTATTAACATGCCTGTGACATTTGTTAAAAACTGTTAACATCATTTACATAAATATAGTTTTCAGTAACTTATTGTTGTAAGTATTAGCCGCACTGGATGTTTTAATCAATCCATCAACAGAGCTGATCCAATACCACTCTATCCAAGAATCTGAACAAATGTCTATAAATCAAAGAGCAATCAGTCTGCTTCTAAACAATAAAACACATATGAAACTGATTCACATAATTAATAATTCCTTCAGATGGACCTGCATGTTCATCTGTACATACATGTCTATAAATATGGTTGGTTGTTTTTTGTGGGAGTTATGTCAGTTTTCCTTTTCATTGCATCACATCTGCTTTGCTGCCCCGCCTCTCCTAAACGATATCCCCTATTAAAAGAAATAACACAACTTTTAATCAGATATGCAGCTTGAGCATCCTGACTCATTTGGGTTACAGTTGGAGAAAATTCTTTGGAGGACCTTCTCAAAATGCATGGCAAAAAAAATGACAAATGACTCCAAAAATGGCACCTTTTTCAAAATGGCCGACTTCCTGTTTGATTTAGCCCATATGTCCAAGAGACTTTTTTTAAGGTACTGTGAGGGTCTACAAGTTTCCCGAATCATATCCATGTCAGTCAATGTAGTGGGCGGGGCTTATTAATTAAAATATTGTAGGGGGCGCTATGGAGCCATTTACTATCTTCTCCACGATATTTTAATTTTACTCTATTAAGGACATAACTGTCATGACTCATGGCAAGTATGGTGAAGATCAACAATTCCATGGCTTTGTTACAGGTACTTCCTGGTTCATGATATCAGACACTTGTTGTTGCCAAGGGGTGGGGCTAGTTCAGAGTCATATTATTGCATTGTATATTTTGTTCATCATGGAACTGGCATCAAATGTGGTGATTCCTGTGCTGATATGTTGTTTTATGTGGGAGTTTTAGCAATAAGTCTTTGTTAATGAGACATAAAACTTTGAGGGCCCGCCCCTCCTAAACTAAATCTTCTTTTAGAAGAAATAACACAACTTTAAATCACACATGCCTCCTGAGCATCCTGTGCAAGTTGGGTGTCAGTTGGACAATATCCCTAGGAGGAGTTGTTTAAAATGCAGGGCAAAGAAATGACCCCAAAAAGGGCACCTTTTTCAAAATGGCCGACTTCCTGTTGGATTTAGCCCATATGTCCAAGAGACTTTTTTGAAGGTACTGGAAGGTTCTCATACTGTGCTGAATTTTATCCATGTCGGTCAATGTAGTGGGCGGGGCTGATTGATTGAAATTTTGTAGGGGGCGCTATGGAGACATGCTCCATTTATTCCATTATGTTTCAATGGGGCTTAGTTCAGGGCCTTGCTGTCATCAGTCATGGCAAGTATGGTGGCGGTCCAAGGTTCCATGGCTTGGTCACAGGTACTTCCTGTTTCATGGCGTTGGACCGCCATTCGCCATGTCCCGTTTAGCGTAGCAACTTGAGGTTTTTATTGTGGCATCATGAAAGGGTTTGACATGTTTTGAAGGAGTCTCAAGTGTTTGGGACCATTTGCTTAGAAGCAAGACCCTCAAACGTGGAAAAAAACACTTCCTGTTATAGGTGGGCGGAGCTTAGGTCTACAACAGCAATGGTCACATTAATCTGTTCAGGACTGATCCCTTATTAATCCCTATAAGTTTTAGGGTGATCAGATCAAAATTGACAATTTTATAGTGATTTATGATGTCACGCCGCCGCATGGAACTTCGCCATGGTGTCACGGGCACGCCGTGCAGCGTAGAGCAACGTCCTTTACCAGATCTCTTCACCAACATGTTTTGGGATGCCTGAGTGAATTTGGGCCATGTGGTGTCTACCAAGCCAGAGTTATGGGTGTGTGAGCAAAAAACAACACTTTTGACCTCCAGGGGGCGTGGCTATTTCATAATCAAAATATTGGCATATAGAACTCTGTAGGAGGGGACTGCCATCATATCTAGCAAGTTTGGTGCAGAAATGTTGCTTTATGTGGGAGTTATATCCGTTTAATTTTTCATGGCGAGACATCAAACTTTGAGGCCCCGCCCCTCGTAAACTAAGTCTCCTATTAGAAGAAATAACACAACATTTAATCACACATGCCTCCTGAACATCCTGAGCAATTTGTGGCTCAGTGGGATAAAAGCCCTAGGACGAGTTCGTTAAAATGCGAGGTGCTAAAACGCCAAAATATTGACTTTGACCTAAAATGGCCGCCTTCCTGTCGACATTTCACCATGACATTAAGAGGATTTTTTCTTCGCCCTGTCATGTAGATCAAGTGTATGAATTTCCATAAAGATTAAATACATGCAGTGGCGGGGCACCTAAAATAGGTGGCACTCTCGTTCAGCTTCGCCCAAACATTCTGGAGCACCTCAAAATATCAAATTTTTCGCATTCCCTTGGGGCGGTACGCAAAATTTGGTGAGTTTTTGAGCACGTTCAGGCCTCCAAAAAAGCCATTTAATAGTGAGGAGAATAATAATTAAAACCGCAAGCGGTGATATAGGCCCTCGCACCATGGCGCCGCTCGGCATAATGCCACCGCCTCCCCTGGCAACATCCTTCCCATGCCTCTCTCTCTAAAGTGCAGCCAGACTGCACTTCAGGACATTTAGGCCTTGTGAAGGGTCACTTCCTGTCACCAAGGGGCGGGGCTAACTTATCATCTAATTATTGACATGCACAAATGTAAAGGATATGACTGGCATCATCTGTAGCAAATTTGGTGCAGGTTGGTTGTTTTTTGTGGGAGTTATATCAGTTTTCCTTTTCATTGCATCACATCTGCTTTGCTGCCCCGCCTCTCCTAAACGATATCCCCTATTAAAAGAAATAGCACAACTTTTAATCACACATGCCTCTTGAGCATCCTGACTCATTTGGGTTAAAGTTGGATAAAATTCTTAGAAGGAGTTTCTCAAAATGCATGGCAAAGAAAATGACAGAAATGACCCCAAAAGTGGCACCTTTTTCAAAATGGCCGACTTCCTGTTTGATTTAGGCCATATGTCCAAGAGACTTTTTTGAAGGTGCTGGGAGGGTCTACAAGTGTCCCGAATCATATTCATGTCAGTCGATGTAGTGGGCGGGGCTGATTAATTAAAATATTGTAGGGGGCGCTATGGAGCCATTTACGATCTTCTCCACTATATTGTAATTTTACTCTATTAAGGACATAACTGTCATGACTCATGGCAAGTATGGTGAAGATCAACAATTTCACGGCTTTGTCACAGGTACTTCCTGGTTCATGATATCAGACACTTGTTGTTGCCAAGGGGTGGGGCTAGTTCAGAGTCATATTATTGCATTCTAGATTTTGTTCATCATGGGACTGGCATCAAATGGGTCGATTCCTGTGCTGATATGTTGTTTTATGTGGGAGTTTTAGCAATAAGTCTTTGTTAATAAGACATAAAACTTTGAGGGCCCGCCCCTCCTAAACTAAATCTTCTATTAGAAGAAATAACACAACTTTAAATCACACATGCCTCCTGAGCATCCTGTGCAAGTTGGGTGTCAGTTGGACAATATCCCTAGGAGGAGTTGTTTAAAATGCATGGCAAAGAAATGACCCCAAAAATGGCACCTTTTTCAAAATGGCCGACTTCCTGTTGAATTTAGCCCATATGTCCAAGAGACTTTTTTGAAGGTACTGGAAGCTTCTACAACTGTGCTGAATTTTATCCATGTCGGTCCATGTAGTGGGCGGGGCTGATTGATTGAAATTTTGTAGGGGGCGCTATGGAGACATGCTCCATTTATTCCATAATGTTTCAATGGGGCTTAGTTCAGGGCCTTACTGTCATCAGTCATGGCAAGTATGGTGGCGGTCCAAGGTTCCATGGCTTGGTCACAGGTACTTCCTGTTTCATGGCGTTGGACCGCCATTCGCCATGTCCCGTTTAGCGTAGCAACTTGAGGTTTTTATTGTGGCATCATGAAAGGGTTTGACATGTTTTGGAGGAGTCTCAAGTGTTTGGGACCATTTGCTTAGAAGCATGACCCTCAAACGTGGAAAAAACCACTTCCTGTAGTAAGTGGGCGGAGCTTAGGTCTACACCAGCAATGGTCACATTAATCTGTTCAGGACTGATCCCTTATTAATCCCTATAAGTTTTCGGGTGATCAGATCAAAATTGACAATTTTATAGTGATTTATGATGTCACGCCGCCGCATGGAACTTCGCCATGGCGTCACGGGCACGCCGTGCAGCGTAGAGCAACGTCCTTTACCAGATCTCTTCACCAACATGTTTTGGGATGCCTGAGTGAATTTGGGCCATGTGGTGTCCACCAAGCCAGAGTTATGGGTGTGTGAGCAAAAAACAACACTTTTGACCTCCAGGGGGCGTGGCTATTTCATAATCAAAATATTGACATATAGAACTCTGTAGGAGCGGACTGCCATCATATCTAGCAAATGTGGTGCAGAAATGTTGCTTTATGTGGGAGTTATATCCGTTTAATTTTTCATGGCGAGACATCAAACTTTGAGGCCCCGCCCCTCGTAAACTAAGTCTCCTATTAGAAGAAATAACACAACATTTAATCACACATGCCTCCTGAACATCCTGAACAATTTGTGGCTCAGTGGGATAAAAGCTCTAGGACGAGTTCGTTAAAATGCGAGGTGCTAAAACGCCAAAATATTGACTTTGACCTAAAATGGCCGCCTTCCTGTCGACATTTCACCATGACATTAAGAGGATTTTTTGTTTGTACTGTCATGTAGATAATGTGTATGAATTTTCATAAAGATTAACGACATGCAGTGGCGGGGCACCTAAAATAGGTGGCGCTCTCGTTCAGTTTCGCCCAAACATTCTGGAGCACCTCAAAATATCAAATTTTTCGCATTCCCTTGGGGGGGTACGCAAAATTTGGTGAGTTTTCGAGCACGTTCAGGCCTCCAAAAAAGCACGCGAAGTGTCCGAATAAAAATAATAATAATAATAATTAAAACCGCAAGCGGTGATATAGGCCCTCGCACCATGGCGCCGTTCGGCATAATGCCACCGCCTCCCCTGGCAACATCCTTCCCATGCCTCTCTCAATCTAAAGTGCAGCCAGACTGCACTTCAGGCCATTTAGGCCTTATGAAGGGTCACTTCCTGTCACCAAGGGGCGCGGCTAACTTATCATCTAATTATTGACATGCACAAATGTAAAGGATATGACTGGCATCATCTGTAGCAAATTTGGTGCAGGTTGGTTGTTTTTTGTGGGAGTTATGTCAGTTTTCCTTTTAATTGCATCACATCTGCTTTGCTGCCCCGCCTCTCCTAAACGATATCCCCTATTAAAAGAAATAGCACAACTTTTAATCACACATGCCTCTTGAGCATCCTGACTCATTTGGGTTAAAGTTGGACAAAATTCTTAGAAGGAACTTCTCAAAATGCATGACAAAGAAAATGACAGAAATTGCCCCAAAAATGACACCTTTTTTCAAAATGGCCGACTTCCTGTTTGATTTAGCCCATATGTCCAAGAGACTTTTTTCAAGGTACTGGAAGGTTCTACAACTGTGCCGAATCATATCAATTTCAGTCAATGCAGTGGGCGGGGCTGATTGATTGAAATATTGTAGGGGGCGCTATGGAGCCATTTACTATCTTTTCAACTATATTGTAATTTTATTCTATTAAGGACATAACTGTCATGACTCATGGCAAGTATGGTGAAGATCAACAATTTCATGGCTTTGTTACAGGTACTTCCTGGTTCATGATATCAGACACTTGTTGTTGCCAAGGGGCGGGGCTAGTTCATAGTCATGTTATTGCATTGTAGATTTTGTTCATCATGGAACTGGCATCAAATGGGTCGATTCCTGTGCTGATATGTTGTTTTATGTGGGAGTTTTAGCAATAAGTCTTTGTTAATGAGACATCAAACTTTGAGGGCCCGCCCCTCCTAAACTAAATCTTCTATTAGAAGAAATAACACAACTTTAAATCACACATGCCTCCTGAGCATCCTGTGCAAGTTGGGTGTCAGTTGGACAATATCCCTAGGAGGAGTTGTTTAAAATGCATGGCAAAGAAATGACCCCAAAAATGGCACCTTTTTCAAAATGGCCGACTTCCTGTTGGTTTTGGCCCATATGTCCAAGAGACTTTTTTGAAGGTACTGGAAGGTTCTCCAACTGTGCTGAATTTTATCCATGTCGATCAATGTAGTGGGCGGGGCTGATTGATTGAAATTTTGTAGGGGGCGCTATGGAGACATGCTCCATTTATTCCATATTGTTTCAATGGGGCTTAGTTCAGGGCCTTGCTGTCATCAGTCATGGCAAGTTTGGTGGCGGTCCAAGGTTCCATGGCTTGGTCACAGGTACTTCCTGTTTCATGGCGTTGGACCGCCATTCGCCATGTCCCGTTTAGCGTAGCGACTTGAGGTTTTTATTGTGGCATCATGAAAGGGTTTGACATGTTTTGGAGGAGTCTCAAGTGTTTGGGACCATTTGCTTAGAAGCATGACCCTCAAACGTGGAAAAAAACACTTCCTGTAGTAAGTGGGCGGAGCTTAGGTCTACACCAGCAATGGTCACATTAATCTGTTCAGGACTGATCCCTTATTAATCCCTATAAGTTTTAGGGTGATCAGATCAAAATTGACAATTTTATAGTGATTTATGATGTCACGCCGCCGCATGGAACTTCGCCATGGCGTCACGGGCACGCCGTGCAGCGTAGAGCAACGTCCTTTACCAGATCTCTTCACCAACATGTTTTGTGATGCCTGAGTGAATTTGGGCCATGTGGTGTCCACCAAGCCAGAGTTATGGGTGTGTGAGCAAAAAACAACACTTTTGACCTCAGGGGGGCGTGGCTATTTCATAATCAAAATATTGACATATAGAACTCTGTAGGAGGGGACTGCCATCATATCTAGCAAATTTGGTGCAGAAATGTTGCTTTATGTGGGAGTTATAGCTGTTTAATTTTACATGGCGAGACATCAAACTTTGAGGCCCCGCCCCTCGTAAACTAAGTCTCCTATTAGAAGAAATAACACAACATTTAATCACACATGCCTCCTGAACATCCTGAGCAATCTGTGGCTCAGTGGGATAAAAGCTCTAGGACGAGTTCGTTAAAATGCGAGGTGCTAAAACACCAAAATATTGACTTTGACCTAAAATGGCCGTCTTCCTGTCGACATTTCACCATGACATTAAGAGGATTTTTTGTTTGCCCTGTCATGTAGATCATGTGTATGAATTTTCATAAAGATTGATGACATGCAGTGGCGGGGCACCTAAAATAGGTGGCGCTCTCATTCAGTTTCGCCCAAACATTCTGGAGCACCTCAAAATATCAAATTTTTCGTATTCCCTTGGGGGGGTACGCAAAATTTGGTGAGTTTTCGAGCATGTTCAGGCCTCCAAAAAAGCACGCGAAGTGTCCGAATAAAAATAATAATAATTAAAACCGCAAGCGGTGATATAGGCCCTCGCACCATGGCGCCGCTCGGCATAATGCCACCGCCTCCCCTGGCAACATCCTTCCCATGCCTCTCTCAACCTAAAGTGCAGCCAGACTGCTCTTCAGGCCATTTAGGCCTTATGAACGGTCACTTCCTGTCACCAAGGGGCGGGGCTAATTTATAATCTAATTATTGACATACAGAAATGTGAAGGATATGACTGGCATCATCTGTAGCAAATTTGGTGCAGGTTGGTTGTTTTTTGTGGGAGTTATGTCAGTTTTCTTTTTCATTGCATCACGATCTGCTTTGCTGCCCCGCCTCTCCTAAACGATACCCCCTATTAAAAGAAATAGCACAACTTTTAATCACACATGTCTCTTGAGCATCCTGACTCATTTGGGTTAAAGTTGGACAAAATTCTTAGAAGGAACTTCTAGAAATGCATGACAAAGAAAATGACAGAAATTGCCCCAAAAATGACACCTTTTTCAAAATGGCCGACTTCCTGTTTGATTTAGCCCATATGTCCAAGAGACTTTTTTGAAGGTACTGGGAGGGTCTACAAGTTTCCCGAATCATATCCATGTCAGTCAATGTAGTGGGCGGGGCTGATTGATTGAAATTTTGTAGGGGGCGCTATAGAGACATGCTCCATGTATTCCATTATGTTTCAATGGGGCTTAGTTCAGGGCCTTACTGTCATCAGTCATGACAAGTTTGGTGGTGGTCCAAGGTTCCATGGCTTGGTCACAGGTACTTCCTGTTTCATGGCGTTGGACCGCTATTCGCCATGTCCCGTTTAGCGTAGCGACTTGAGGTTTTTATTGTGGCATCATGAAAGGGTTTGACATGTTTTGGAGGAGTCTCAAGTGTTTTGGACCATTTGCTTAGAAGCATGACCCTCAAACGTGGAAAAAACCACTTCCTGTTGTAAGTGGGCGGGGCTTAGGTCTAGACCAGCAATGGTCACATTAATCTGTTCAGGACTGATCCCTTATTAATCCCTATAAGTTTTAGGGTGATCAGATCAAAATTGACAATTTTATAGTGATTTATGATGTCACGCCGCCGCATGGAACTTTGCCATGGCGTCACGGGCACGCCGTGCAGCGTAGAGCAACGTCCTTTACCAGATCTCTTCACCAACATGTTTTGTGATGCCTGAGTGAATTTGGGCCACTGCATCTTATAATTATTTCCATAAGTGTAATGAACAAAAAAGTTTACAAATGTGTATGAAGTCAGCAGCGAGGGTGCAACACATAAAACATGAACAGGAATTATTGACCTTCTATTGTGGAATCTAAACTTCACATCTTTTGTATATAGTTGTGTCTTCTGTTTGTGGATCATAGACTTTTCTCTGTGGGATTTGTGGTGTGTTTATACACTGTTAGATCTGTATTTATTACAGTCATAAATTGTAATAAACTTTTATCCTGTTCCTGTATGATCACATCCTACTGCAGTTATTTAGATGACTTGAATGTATTGAATAAATGGGGAAAAGCATTTAAATTTCTTTATTTTAAAAACGCTTCAAAGTGTACAAAGTAGCTCAAATTACTTAATTAGTAACACAAAGTTATAAGTAAGAAACAATACAATCAACGAACATGTAAACAATAGATTCCACAGAAATGCTATGAAATTGTGGTTTACTAGAAAAAAAAAAAAGAATCAAACACCAAAAACAAAACCAATGTTGTGTCTGTGCAGATCAGGAAACTGCTCTTCAGTAGCCACACAGCAACTGGGAATCAAGCCTTGTTTCCTTCTGAGGAGCTGGGATGTGAGTCTTCTTAGGTCCTTCACATTTATGTCATCAAGACGTCTCTGCAAAATTATACAAAAGATTGGTTAGATAAATAGAGCCACATTTTACTAACTGATCGAAAACAAAGTGAAAAGTGAAAGATCAGATTTTTTAGTGAAGGTCTGTGTCTACCAACTTTGTTCAGAGACTAAGTTAATATATTACTGTAATATCTAAAACTAATGTCTGGATGCCAAAGCAACAAGTAGCATATGGAAGACAGAGCAGTAGGTAACAAGCTCAAATATAAAATTACATTTATGTTACAACAACAAATAATACATAAAACAGTTACCATTGACGAGGCTGAAGTTAGCTTCCGATCCGCAGCTTATGGCTGCAATATGTGTAAAGGGCAATTACACTGAATTTTTTGGAAACACCACCACATTAGACCAGGTACTGACAAAAAACTGGTATAGTATGTGGAATATTTTAGCCCACATTTGAAGAGTCTAAGTGTTTTAGTTTTTTGTCAGGACCTGATGTAATGTGGTCCAGATGCCAAAAAAGTCATGAAATGACCCTTATTTGCATTTTCACAAATAGAATAAAGATTTCACAAATCAGACACTATGTTTTATTGAATCTGCATAGTATGTGGAATATTTTAACCCAGGTTTTAAGAGTCCAAGTGTTGTAGTTTTTTGTCAGGACCTGGTCTAATGTGGTGTTTCCGAAAAATTCAGTGGAATTGCCCTTTACACATATTGCGAATCGGAAGCTAACTTCAGCCTCGTTTACCATTGTTGGTTATTGGAATACTGTGGAATTCCTGTAATAAATGTTTTTTATCAGTAATATCTTGAGACAAAACAGTGAACATGAAACTGCATTTTACCTGTACTACAGCTAGCCAGTCACATCTCTGGAAGCTGCAGGTCGTCTTCCTCAGACTGACCCGCTTGTCCTCGGACCGTCCACCAGCCCTGCCTCGGCCTTCCTGGCAACCTTAACATGTCATATTCATCACTGAAAACAAGTGTGTACACGGATCATCGCTGTAACAACATTCAAACATGTAAATTCTGCATTATGTCAGTGTCTGACTGCCTGTGTTAGGCTGATTCAGTCTAACATCAGCTGAATATATGCAGAAATATTAATAAAGTTAGAATTAGCCTAACAACTATAGCTAGCTTAGCACGTAGCTTAGCCTCTTCTTAGTACCACCGTTTATTCCATACGCGATATTGTCATTTTTACGTACTACTTTGCAAAAAAAACACCATAAGAGAGTATCATTTTCAGCATGACGAAGAGCCTGTTGTGTTAACAGTTACTTACCGGTTCATGTGTAGCTGAAATACTGGATGGAAATAAACTTTGAGTCTTGTGGACGGTGACGGTTCCGCTGTATTTAGAGGATGGGAGGGGTGAGGAGCAAGTTTAGCTCACTACTTCCGCCCTGTGGTGGTTTGTAGAGGTAGCAGTTGTGTGGTTTTGCTCACTACATGGTGTTTGCCACCTAGTGTTGGAAAGAATCGCTTTGAAATCTTACATACTCTGGCTTCAATAAATTGAAAAAAATAATCTAAAAGTGGATCAAATATGCCACAGTGTTTAATGAAATTGAAAAAAAAATCCCACCAGTTTTCCATAAATGGATGTTACATTATTTTTACTTTATTCAAAACAAGAATTAGCTGCTCATTCTCAGAACCAAAGCCTCAGATTTTTTCTTTTTCATGTAATCCCCCACAGTACAGACAAAGAGCAACAGGGAGGAATAATACATAAATGCTTCAAGTTTAGTTTTAATTCATTATGCTTATTAACATGCCTGTGACATTTGTTAAAAACTGTTAACATCATTTACATAAATATAGTTTTCAGTAACTTGTTGTAAGTATTAGCCGCACTGGATGTTTTAATCAATCCATCAACAGAGCTGATCCAATACCACTCTATCCAAGAATCCGAACAAATGTCTATAAATCAAAGAGCAATCAGTCTGCTTCTAAACAAGAAAACACATATGAAACTGATTCACATAATTAATAATTCCTTCAGAAGGACCTGCATGTTCATCTGTACATACATGTCTATAAATATGGTTGGTTGTTTTTTGTGGGAGTTATGTCAGTTTTCCTTTTCATTGCATCACATCTGCTTCGCTGCCCCGCCTCTCCTAAACGATATCCCCTATTAAAAGAAATAACACAACTTTTAATCAGATATGCAGCTTGAGCATCCTGACTCATTTGGGTTACAGTTGGAGAAAATTCTTTGGAGGACCTTCTCAAAATGCATGGCAAAGAAAATGACAGAAATGACCCCAAAAATGGCACCTTTTTCAACATGGCCGACTTCCTGTTTGATTTAGCCCATATGTCCAAGAGACTTTTTTGAAGGTACGGGAAGGGGCTACAAGTGTGCTGAATTTGATCCATGTCGATCAATGTAGTGGGCGGGGCTGATTGATTGAAATATTGGAGGGGGCGCTATGGAGCCATTTACTATCTTTTCCACTATATTGTAATTTTACTCTATTAAGGACATAACTGTCATGACTCATGGCAAGTATGGTGAAGATCAAAGGTTTCATGGCTTTGTTACAGGTACTTCCTGGTTCACGGTATCAGACACTTGTTGTTGCCAAGGGGTGGGGCTAGTTCAGAGTCATATCATTGCATTGTAGATTTTGTTTATCATGGGACTGGCATCAAATGTGTCGATTCCTGTGCTGATATGTTGTTTTATATGGGAGTTTTGGCAATAAGTCTTTGTTAATGAGACATAAAACTTTGAGGGCCCGCCCCTCCTAAACTAAATCTTCTATTAGAAGAAATAACACAACTTTAAATCACACATGCCTCCTGAGCATCCTGTGCAAGTTGGGTGTCAGTTGGACAATATCCCTAGGAGGAGTTGTTTAAAATGCATGGCAAAGAAATGACCACAAAAATGGCACCTTTTTCAAAATGGCCGACTTCCTGTTGGATTTAGCCCATATGTCCAAGAGACTTTTTTGAAGGTACTGGCAGGTTCTCCAACTGTGCTGAATTTTATCCATGTCGGTCCATGTAGTGGGCGGGGCTGATTGATTGAAATTTTGTAGGGGGCGCTATGGAGACATGCTCCATTTATTCCATAATGTTTCAATGGGGCTTAGTTCAGGGCCTTACTGTCATCAGTCATGGCAAGTTTGGTGGCGGTCCAAGGTTCCATGGCTTGGTCACAGGTACTTCCTGTTTCATGGCGTTGGACCGCCATTCGCCATGTCCCGTTTAGCGTAGCGACTTGAGGTTTTTATTGTGGCATCATGAAAGGGTTTGACATGTTTTGGAGGAGGCTCAAGTGTTTTGGACCATTTCCTTAGAAGCATGACCCTCAAACGTGGAAAAAACCACTTCCTGTTGTAAGTGGGCGGGGCTTAGGTCTACACCAGCAATGGTCACATTAATCTGTTCAGGACTGATCCCTTATTAATCCCTATAAGTTTTAGGGTGATCAGATCAAAATTGACAATTTTATAGTGATTTATGATGTCACGCCGCCGCATGGAACTTCGCCATGGCGTCACGGGCACGCCGTGCAGCGTAGAGTAACGTCCTTTACCAGATCTCTTCACCAACATGTTTTGTGATGCCTGAGTGAATTTGGGCCATGTGGTGTCCACCAAGCCAGAGTTATGGGTGTGTGAGCAAAAAACAACACTTTTGACCTCCAGGGGGCGTGGCTATTTCATAATCAAAATATTGACATATAGAACTCTGTAGGAGGGGACTGCCATCATATCTAGCAAATTTGGTGCAGAAATGTTGCTTTATGTGGGAGTTATATCCGTTTAATTTTTCATGGCGAGACATCAAACTTTGAGGCCCCGCCCCTCGTAAACTAAGTCTCCTATTAGAAGAAATAACACAACATTTAATCACACATGCCTCCTGAACATCCTCAGCAATTTGTGGCTCAGTGGGATAAAAGCTGTAGGACGAGTTCGTTAAAATGCGAGGTGCTAAAACGCCAAAATATTGACTTTGACCTAAAATGGCCGCCTTCCTGTCGACATTTCACCATGACATTAAGAGGATTTTTTGTTCGCCCTTGCATGTAGATCATGTGTATGAATTTTCATAAAGCCTAACGACATGCAGTGGCGGGGCACCTAAAATAGGTGGCGCTCTCGTTCAGTTTCGCCCAAACATTCTGGAGCACCTCAAAATATCAAATTTTTCGTATTCCCTTGGGGGGGTACGCAAAATTTGGTGAGTTTTCGAGCACGTTCAGGCCTCCAAAAAAGCACGCAAAGTGTCCGAATAAAAATAATAAACACTGCAATTACAATAGGCCTTCGCACCGCCAAGGTGCTCGGGCCTAAATATAGGCCCTCGCACCATGGCGCCACTCGGCATAATGCCACCGCCTCCCCTGGCAACATCCTTCCCATGCCTCTCTCAACCTAAAGTGCAGCCAGACTGCACTTCAGGCCATTTAGACCTTATGAACGGTCACTTCCTGTCACCAAGGGGCGGGGCTAATTTATAATCTAATTATTGACATACAGAAATGTGAAGGATATGACTGGCATCATCTGTAGCAAATTTGGTGCAGGTTGGTTGTTTTTTGTGGGAGTTATGTCAGTTTTCCTTTTCATTGCATCACATCTGCTTTGCTGCCCCGCCTCTTCTAAACGATATCCCCTATTAAAAGAAATAGCACAACTTTTAATTACACATGCCTCTTGAGCATCCTGACTCATTTGGGTTAAAGTTGGACAAAATTCTTAGGACAAGTTCCTCCAAATGCATGGCAAAGAAAATGACAGAAATGACCCCAAAAATGGCACCCTTTTCAAAATGGCCGACTTCCTGTTGGATTTAGCCCATATGTCCAAGAGACTTTTTTGAAGGTACTGGGAGGGTCTACAAGTTTCCCGAATCATATCCATGTCAGTCAATGCAGTGGGCGGGGCTGATTGATTGAAATATTGTAGGGGGCGCTATGGAGCCATTTACTATCTTTTCCACTATGTTGTAATTTTATTCTATTAAGGACATAACTGTCATGACTCATGGCAAGTATGGTGAAGATCAACAATTTCATGGCTTTGTTACAGGTACTTCCTGGTTCATGATATCAGACACTTGTTGTTGCCAAGGGGTGGGGCTAATTCATAGTCATATTATTGCATTGTAGTTTTTGTTCATCATGGGACTGGCATCAAATGGGTCGATTCCTGTGCTGATATGTTGTTTTATGTGGGAGTTTTAGCAATAAGTCTTTGTTAATGAGACATCAAACTTTGAGGGCCCGCCCCTCCTAAACTAAATCTTCTATTAGAAGAAATAACACAACTTTAAATCACACATGCCTCCTGAGCATCCTGTGCAAGTTGGGTGTCAGTTGGACAATATCCCTAGGAGGAGTTGTTTAAAATGCATGGCAAAGAAATGACCCCAAAAATGGCACCTTTTTCAAAATGGCCGACTTCCTGTTGAATTTAGCCCATATGTCCAAGAGACTTTTTTGAAGGTACTGGAAGGTTCTCCAACTGTGCTGAATTTTATCCATGTCGGTCCATGTAGTGGGCGGGGCTGATTGATTGAAATTTTGTAGGGGGCGCTATGGAGACATGCTCCATTTATTCCATAATGTTTCAATGGGGCTTAGTTCAGGGCCTTACTGTCATCAGTCATGGCAAGTTTGGTGGCGGTCCAAGGTTCCATGGCTTGGTCACAGGTACTTCCTGTTTCATGGCGTTGGACCGCCATTCGCCATGTCCCGTTTAGCGTAGCGACTTGAGGTTTTTATTGTGGCATCATGAAAGGGTTTGACATGTTTTGGAGGAGGCTCAAGTGTTTTGGACCATTTGCTTAGAAGCATGACCCTCAAACGTGGAAAAAACCACTTCCTGTTGTAAGTGGGCGGGGCTTAGGTCTACACCAGCAATGGTCACATTAATCTGTTCAGGACTGATCCCTTATTAATCCCTATAAGTTTTAGGGTGATCAGATCAAAATTGAGAATTTTATAGTGATTTATGATGTCACGCCGCCGCATGGAATTTCGCCATGGCGTCACGGGCACGCCGTGCAGCGTAGAGCAACGTCCTTTACCAGATCTCTTCACCAACATGTTTTGTGATGCCTGAGTGAATTTGGGCCATGTGGTGTCCACCAAGCCAGAGTTATGGGTGTGTGAGCAAAAAACAACACTTTTGACCTCCAGGGGGCGTGGCTATTTCATAATCAAAATATTGACATATAGAACTCTGTAGGAGGGGACTGCCATCATATCTAGAAAATTTGGTGCAGAAATGTTGCTTTATTTGGGAGTTATAGCTGTTTAATTTTTCATGGCGAGACATCAAACTTTGAGGCCCCGCCCCTTGTAAACTAAGTCTCCTATTAGAAGAAATAACACAACATTTAATCACACATGCCTCCTGAACATCCTGAGCAATTTGTGGCTCAGTGGGATAAAAGCCCTAGGACGAGTTCGTTAAAATGCGAGGTGCTAAAACGCCAAAATATTGACTTTGACCTAAAATGGCCGCCTTCCTGTCGACATTTCACCATGACATTAAGAGGATTTTTTGTTCGCCCTGTCATGTAGATCATGTGTATGAATTTTCATAAAGATTAACGACATGCAGTGGCGGGGAACCTAAAATAGGTGGCGCTCTCGTTCAGTTTCGCCCAAACATTCTGGAGCACCTCAAAATATCAAATTTTTCGTATTCCCTTGGGGGGGTTCGCAAAATTTGGTGAGTTTTCGAGCATGTTCAGGCCTCCAAAAAAGCACGCGAAGTGTCCGAATAAAAATAATAATAATAATAATAATAATAATAATAATAATAATAATAATAATAATTAAAACCGCAGGCGGTGATATAGGCCCTCGCACCATGGCGCCGCTCGGCATCATGCCACCGCCTCCCCTGGCAACATCCTTCCCATGCCTCTCTCAACCTAAAGTGCAGCCAGACTGCACTTCAGACCATTTAGGTTTTATGAAGGGTCACTTCCTGTCACCAAGGGGCGGGGCTAACTTATCATCTAATTATTGAAATGCACAAATGTGAAGGATATGACTGGCATCATCTGTAGCAAATTTGGTGCAGGTTGGTTGTTTTTTGGGGGATTTATGTCAGTTTTTCTTTTTGTTGCATCACATCTGCTTTGCTGCCCCGCCTCTCCTAAACGATATCCCCTATTAAAAGAAATAGCACAACTTCTAATCACACATGCCTCTTGAGCATCCTGACTCATTTGGGTTAAAGTTGGACAAAATTCTTAGGAGAAGTTCCTCAAAATGCATGGCAAAGAAAATGACAGAAATGACCCCAAAAATGGCACCTTTTTCAAAATGGCCGACTCCCTGTTTGATTTAGCCCATATGTCCAAGAGACTTTTTTGAAGGTACTGGGAGCGTCTACAAGTTTCCCGAATCATAACCATGTCAGTCAATGTAGTGGGCGGGGCTAATTAATTAAAATATTGTAGGAGGCGCTATGGAGCCATTTACTATCTTCTCCACTATATTGTAATTTTACACTATTAAGGACTTTACTGTCATAAGTCATGGCAAGTATGGTGAAGATCAAAGGTTTCATGGCTTTGTTACAGGTACTTCCTGGTTCACGATATCAGACACTTGTTGTTGCCAAGGGGTGGGGCTAATTCATAGTCCCATTATTGCATTGTAGATTTTGTTCATCATGGGACTGGCATCAAATATGTCGATTCCTTTGCTGATATGTTGTTTTATGTGGGAGGTTTAGCAATAAGTCTTTGTTAATAAGACATCAAACTTTGAGGGCCCGCCCCTCCTAAACTAAATCTTCTATTAGAAGAAATAACACAACTTTAAATCACACATGCCTCCTGAGCATCCTGTGCAAGTTGGGTGTCAGTTGGACAATATCCCTAGGAGGAGTTGTTTAAAATGCATGGCAAAGAAATGACCCCAAAAATGGCGCCTTTTTCAAAATGGCCGACTTCCTGTTGAATTTAGCCCATATGTCCAAGAGACTTTTTTGAAGGTACTGGAAGGTTCTCCAACTGTGCTGAATTTTATCCATGTCGGTCCATGTAGTGGGCGGGGCTGATTGATTGAAATTTTGTAGGGGGCGCTATAGAGACATGCTCCATGTATTCCATTATGTTTCAATGGGGCTTAGTTCAGGGCCTTACTGTCATCAGTCATGGCAAGTATGGTTGCGGTCCAAGGTTCCATGGCTTGGTCACAGGTACTTCCTGTTTCATGGCGTTGGACCGCCATTCGCCATGTCCCGTTTAGCGTAGCGACTTGAGGTTTTTATTGTGGCATCATGAAAGGGTTTGACATGTTTTGGAGGAGGCTCAAGTGTTTTGGACCATTTGCTTAGAAGTATGACCCTAAAACGTGGAAAAAAACCACTTCCTGTTGTAAGTGGGCGGGGCTTAGGTCTACACCAGCAATGGTCACATTAATCTGTTCAGGACTGATCCCTTATTAATCCCTATAAGTTTTAGGGTGATCAGATCAAAATTGACAATTTTATAGTGATTTATGATGTCACGCCGCCGCATGGAACTTCGCCATGGCGTCACGGGCACGCCGTGCAGCGTAGAGCAACGTCCTTTATAAGATCTCTTCACCAACATGTTTTGTGATGCCTGAGTGAATTTGGGCCATGTGGTGTCCACCAAGCCAGAGTTATGGGTGTGTGAGCAAAAAACAACACTTTTGACCTCCAGGGGGCGTGGCTATTTCATAATCAAAATATTGACATATAGAACTCTGTAGGAGGGGACTGCCATCATATCTAGCAAATTTGGTGCAGAAATGTTGCTTTATGTGGGAGTTATATCCGTTTAATTTTTCATGGCGAGACATCAAACTTTGAGGCCCCGCCCCTCGTAAACTAAGTCTCCTATTAGAAGAAATAACACAACATTGAATCACACATGCCTCCTGAACATCCTGAGCAATTTGTGGCTCAGTGGGATAAAAGCTCTAGGACGAGTTTGTTAAAATGTGAGGTGCTAAAACGCCAAAATATTGACTTTGACCTAAAATGGCCGCCTTCCTGTCGACATTTCACCATGACATTAGGAGGATTTTTTGTTCGCCCTAGCATGTAGATCATGTGTATGAATTTTCATAAAGATTAATGACATGCAGTGGCGGGGCACCTAAAATAGGTGGCGCTCTCATTCAGTTTCGCCCAAACATTCTGGAGCACCTCAAAATATCAAATTTTTCGCATTCCCTTGGGGGGGTACGCAAAATTTGGTGAGTTTTTGAGCATGTTCAGGCCTCCAAAAAAGCACGCGAAGTGTCCGAATAAAAATAATAATAATAATAATAATAATAATAAACGCTGCAATTACAATAGGCCTTCGCACCGCCAAGGTGCTCGGGCCTAATAAACACTGCAATTACAAAAGGCCTTCGCACCGCCAAGGTGCTCGGGCCTAATAAACACTGCAATTACAATAGGCCTTCGCACTGCCAAGGTGCTCGGGCCTAATAATAATAAACACTGCAATTACAATAGGCCTTCGCACTGCCAAGGTGCTCGGGCCTAATAATAATAATAAACGCTGCAATTACAATAGGCCTTCGCACCGCCAAGGTGCTCGGGCCTAATAAACGCTGCAATTACAATAGGCCTTCGCACCGCCAAGGTGCTCGGGCCTAAATAATAATAATAATAAACGCTGCAATTACAATAGGCCTTCGCACCGCCAAGGTGCTCGGGCCTAATAATTAAAACCGCAGGCGGTGATATAGGCCCTCGCACCATGGCACCGCTCGGCATCATGCCACCGCCTCCCCTGGCAACATCCTTCCCATGCCTCTCTCAACCTTAAGTGCAGCCAGACTGCACTTCAGACCATTTAGGTTTTATGAAGGGTCACTTCCTGTCACCAAGGGGCGGGGCTAACTTATCATCTAATTATTGACATGCACAAATGTGAAGGATATGACTGGCATCATCTGTAGCAAATTTGGTGCAGGTTGGTTGTTTTTTGGGGGATTTATGTCAGTTTTTCTTTTTGTTGCATCACATCTGCTTTGCTGCCCCGCCTCTCCTAAACGATATCCCCTATTAAAAGAAATAGCACAACTTCTAATCACACATGCCTCTTGAGCATCCTGACTCATTTGGGTTAAAGTTGGACAAAATTCTTAGGAGAAGTTCCTCAAAATGCATGGCAAAGAAAATGACAGAAATGACCCCAAAAATGGCACCTTTTTCAAAATGGCCGACTCCCTGTTTGATTTAGCCCATATGTCCAAGAGACTTTTTTGAAGGTACTGGGAGCGTCTACAAGTTTCCCGAATCATAACCATGTCAGTCAATGTAGTGGGCGGGGCTAATTAATTAAAATATTGTAGGGGGCGCTATGGAGCCATTTACTATCTTCTCCACTATATTTTAATTTTACTCCATTAAGGGCATAACTTTCATGACTCATGGCAAGTATGGTGAAGATCAAAGGTTTCATGGCTTTGTTACAGGTACTTCCTGGTTCATGATATCAGACACTTCTTGTTGCCAAGGGGTGGGGCTCGTTCATAGTCATCTTATTGCATTGCAGATTTTGTTCATCATGGGACTGGCATCAAATGTGTCGATTCCTGTGCTGATATGTTGTTTTATGTGGGAGTTTTAGCAATAAGTCTTTGTTAATGAGACATAAAACTTTGAGGGCCCGCCCCTCCTAAACTAAATCTTCTATTAGAAGAAATAACACAACTTTACATCACACATGCCTCCTGAGCATCCTGTGCAAGTTGGGTGTCAGTTGGACAATATCCCTAGGAGGAGTTGTTTAAAATGCATGGCAAAGAAATGACCCCAAAAATGGCACCTTTTTCAAAATGCCCGACTTCCTGTTGAATTTAGCCCATATGTCCAAGAGACTTTTTTGAAGGTACTGGCAGGTTCTCCAACTGTGCTGAATTTTATCCATGTCGATCAATGTAGTGGGCGGGGCTGATTGATTGAAATATTGTAGGGGGCGCTATGGAGACATGCTCCATTTATTCCATAATGTTTCAATGGGGCTTAGTTCAGGGCCTTACTGTCATCAGTCATGGCAAGGTTGATGGCGGTCCAAGGTTCCATGGCTTGGTCACAGGTACTTCCTGTTTCATGGCGTTGGACCGCCATTCGCCATGTCCCGTTTAGCGTAGCAACTTGAGGTTTTTATTGTGGCATCATGAAAGGGTTTGACATGTTTTGGAGGAGTCTCAGGTGTTTGGGACCATTTGCTTAGAAGCATGACCCTCAAATGTGGAAAAAACCACTTCCTGTTGTAAGTGGGCGGGGCTTAGGTCTACACCAGCAATGGTCACATTAATCTGTTCAGGACTGATCCCTTATTAATCCCTATAAGTTTTAGGGTGATCAGACCAAAATTGAGAATTTTATAGTGATTTATGATGTCACGCCGCCGCATGGAACTTCGCCATGGCGTCACGGGCACGCCGTGCAGCGTAGAGCAACGTCCTTTATAAGATCTCTTCACCAACATGTTTTGTGATGCCTGAGTGAATTTGGGCCATGTGGTGTCCACCAAGCCAGAGTTATGGGTGTGTGAGCAAAAAACAACACTTTTGACCTCCAGGGGGCGTGGCTATTTCATAATCAAAATATTGACATATAGAACTCTGTAGGAGGGGACTGCCATCATATCTAGCAAATGTGGTGCAGAAATGTTGCCTTATGTGGGAGTTATATCCGTTTAATTTTTCATGGCGAGACATCAAACTTTGAGGCCCCGCCCCTCGTAAACTAAGTCTCCTATTAGAAGAAATAACACAACATTTAATCACACATGCCTCCTGAACATCCTGAGCAATTTGTGGCTCAGTGGGATAAAAGCTCTAGGACGAGTTTGTTAAAATGCGAGGTGCTAAAACGCCAAAATATTGACTTTGACCTAAAATGGCCGCCTTCCTGTCGACATTTCACCATGACATTAAGAGGATTTTTTGTTCGCCCTAGCATGTAGATCATGTGTATGAATTTTCATAAAGATTAACGACATGCACTGGCGGGGCACCTAAAATAGGTGGCGCTCTCCTTCAGTTTCGCCCAAACATTCTGGACCACCTCAAAATATCAAATTTTTCGCATTCCCTTGGGGGGGTACGCAAAATTTGGTGAGTTTTTGAGCATGTTCAGGCCTCCAAATAAGCAATTCATTTATTAGGAGAATAATAATAATAATTAAAACCGCAGGCGGTGATATAGGCCCTCGCACCATGGCGCCGCTCGGCATCATGCCACCGCCTCCCCTGGCAACATCCTTCCCATGCCTCTCTCAACCTAAAGTGCAGCCAGACTGCACTTCAGACCATTTAGGTTTTATGAAGGGTCACTTCCTGGCACCAAGGGGCGGGGTTAACTTATCATCTAATTATTGACATGCACAAATGTGAAGGATATGACTGGCATCATCTGTAGCAAATTTGGTGCAGGTTAGTTGTTTTTTGGGGGATTTATGTCAGTTTTTCTTTTTGCTGCATCACATCTGCTTTGCTGCCCCGCCTCTCCTAAACGATATCCCCTATTAAAAGAAATAGCACAACTTTTAATCACACATGCCTCTTGAGCATCCTGACTCATTTGGGTTAAAGTTGGACAAAATTCTTAGTAGAAGTTCCTCAAAATGCATGGCAAAGAAAATGACAGAAATGACCCCAAAAATGGCACCTTTTTCAAAATGGCCGACTCCCTGTTTGATTTAGCCCATATGTCCAAGAGACTTTTTTGAAGGTACTGGGAGCGTCTACAAGTTTCCCGAATCATAACCATGTCAGTCAATGTAGTGGGCGGGGCTAATTAATTAAAATATTGTAGGTTCTCAATAGAGTTTTTTGCTCGTCTTGGTTTTTTTTGCTCGTCAAAGACATCAAACTTTGAGGGCCCGCCCCTCCTAAACTAAATCTTCTATTAGAAGAAATAACACAACTTTACATCACACATGCCTCCTGAGCATCCTGTGCAAGTTGGGTGTCAGTTGGACAATATCCCTAGGAGGAGTTGTTTAAAATGCATGGCAAAGAAATGACCCCAAAAATGGCACCTTTTTCAAAATGGCCGACTTCCTGTTGAATTTAGCCCATATGTCCAAGAGACTTTTTTGAAGGTACTGGAAGGTTCTCCAACTGTGCTGAATTTTATCCATGTCGATCAATGTAGTGGGCGGGGCTGATTGATTGAAATATTGTAGGGGGCGCTATGTAGACATGCTCCATTTATTCCATAATGTTTCAATGGGGCTTAGTTCAGGGCCTTACTGTCATCAGTCATGGCAAGTTTGATGGCGGTCCAAGGTTCCATGGCTTGGTCACAGGTACTTCCTGTTTCATGGCGTTGGACCGCCATTCGCCATGTCCCGTTTAGCGTAGCGACTTGAGGTTTTTATTGTGGCATCATGAAAGGGTTTGACATGTTTTGGAGGAGGCTCAAGTGTTTTGGACCATTTGCTTAGAAGCATGACCCTCAAACGTGCAAAAAAACACTTCCTGTTGTAAGTGGGCGGAGTTTAGGTCTACACCAGCAATGGTCACATTAATCTGTTCAGGACTGATCCCTTATTAATCCCTATAAGTTTTAGGGTGATCAGATCAAAATTGACAATTTTATAGTGATTTATGATGTCACGCCGCCGCATGGAACTTCGCCATGGCGTCACGGGCACGCCGTGCAGCGTAGAGCAACGTCCTTTACCAGATCTCTTCACCAACATGTTTTGTGATGCCTGAGTGAATTTGGGCCATGTGGTGTCCACCAAGCCAGAGTTATGGGTGTGTGAGCAAAAAACAACACTTTTGACCTCCAGGGGGCGTGGCTATTTCATAATCAAAATATTGACATATAGAACTCTGTAGGAGGGGACTGCCATCATATCTAGCAAATTTGGTGCAGAAATGTTGCTTTATGTGGGAGTTATATCCGTTTAATTTTTCCTGGCGAGACATCAAACTTTGAGGACCCGCCCCTCGTAAACTAAGTCTCCTATTAGAAGAAATAACACAACATTTAATCACACATGCCTCCTGAACATCCTGAGCAATTTGTGGCTCAGTGGGATAAAAGCTCTAGGACGAGTTCGTTAAAATGCGAGGTGCTAAAACGCCAAAATATTGACTTTGACCTAAAATGGCCGCCTTCCTGTCGACATTTCACCATGACATTAAGAGGATTTTTTGTTCGCCCTAGCATGTAGATCATGTGTATGAATTTTCATAAAGGTTAACGACATGCAGTGGCGGGGCACCTAAAATAGGTGGCGCTCTCGTTCAGTTTCGCCCAAACATTCTGGAGCACCTCAAAATATCAAATTTTTCGCATTCCCTTGGGGGGGTACGCAAAATTTGGTGAGTTTTTGAGCATGTTCAGGCCTCCAAAAAAGCAATTCATTTATTAGGAGAATAATAATAATAATAATAATAATAATAATAATAATAATAAACGCTGCAATTACAATAGGCCTTCGCACCGCCAAGGTGCTCGGGCCTAATAATAATTAAAACCGCAGGCGGTGATATAGGCCCTCGCACCATGGCGCCGCTCGGCATAATGCCACCGCCTCCCCTGGCAACATCCTTCCCATGCCTCTCTCAACCTAAAGTGCAGCCAGACTGCACTTCAGACCATTTAGGTTTTATGAAGGGTCACTTCCTGTCACCAAGGGGCGGGGCTAACTTATCATCTAATTATTGACATGCACAAATGTGAAGGATATGACTGGCATCATCTGTAGCAAATTTGGTGCAGGTTGGTTGTTTTTTGGGGGATTTATGTCAGTTTTTCTTTTTGTTGCATCACATCTGCTTTGCTGCCCCGCCTCTCCTAAACGATATCCCCTATTAAAAGAAATAGCACAACTTCTAATCACACATGCCTCTTGAGCATCCTGACTCATTTGGGTTAAAGTTGCACAAAATTCTTAGGAGAAGTTCCTCAAAATGCATGGCAAAGAAAATGACAGAAATGACCCCAAAAATGGCACCTTTTTCAAAATGGCCGACTCCCTGTTTGATTTAGCCCATATGTCCAAGAGACTTTTTTGAAGGTACTGGGAGTGTCTACAAGTTTCCCGAATCATAACCATGTCAGTCAATGTAGTGGGCGGGGCTAATTAATTAAAATATTGTAGGGGGCGCTATGGAGCCATTTACTATCTTCTCCACTATATTGTAATTTTACTCTATTAAGGACTTTACTGTCATAAGTCATGGCAAGTATGGTGAAGATCAAAGGTTTCATGGCTTTGTTACAGGTACTTCCTGGTTCACGATATCAGACACTTGTTGTTGCCAAGGGGTGGGGCTAATTCATAGTCCCATTATTGCATTGTAGATTTTGTTCATCATGGGACTGGCATCAAATGTGGCGATTCCTGTGCTGATATGTTGTTTTATGTGGGAGGTTTAGCAATAAGTCTATGTTAATAAGACATCAAACTTTGAGGGCCCGCCCCTCCTAAACTAAATCTTCTATTAGAAGAAATAACACAACTTTAAATCACACATGCCTCCTGAGCATCCTGTGCAAGTTGGGTGTCAGTTGGACAATATCCCTAGGAGGAGTTGTTTAAAATGCATGGCAAAGAAATGACCCCAAAAATGGCGCCTTTTTCAAAATGGCCGACTTCCTGTTGAATTTAGCCCATATGTCCAAGAGACTTTTTTGAAGGTACTGGAAGGTTCTCCAACTGTGCTGAATTTTATCCATGTCGGTCCATGTAGTGGGCGGGGCTGATTGATTGAAATTTTGTAGGGGGCGCTATAGAGACATGCTCCATGTATTCCATTATGTTTCAATGGGGCTTAGTTCAGGGCCTTACTGTCATCAGTCATGGCAAGTATGGTTGCGGTCCAAGGTTCCATGGCTTGGTCACAGGTACTTCCTGTTTCATGGCGTTGGACCGCCATTCGCTATGTCCCGTTTAGCGTAGCGACTTGAGGTTTTTATTGTGGCATCATGAAAGGGTTTGACATGTTTTGGAGGAGGCTCAAGTGTTTTGGACCATTTGCTTAGAAGCATGACCCTCAAACGTGCAAAAAAACACTTCCTGTTGTAAGTGGGCGGAGTTTAGGTCTACACCAGCAATGGTCACAGTAATCTGTTCAGGACTGATCCCTTATTAATCCCTATAAGTTTTAGGGTGATCAGATCAAAATTGACAATTTTATAGTGATTTATGATGTCACGCCGCCGCATGGAACTTCGCCATGGCGTCACGGGCACGCCGTGCAGCGTAGAGCAACGTCCTTTATAAGATCTCTTCACCAACATGTTTTGTGATGCCTGAGTGAATTTGGGCCATGTGGTGTCCACCAAGCCAGAGTTATGGGTGTGTGAGCTAAAAACAACACTTTTGACCTCCAGGGGGCGTGGCTATTTCATAATCAAAATATTGGCATATAGAACTCTGTAGGAGGGGACTGCCATCATATCTAGCAAATTTGGTGCAGAAATGTTGCTTTATGTGGGAGTTATATCCGTTTAATTTTTCCTGGCGAGACATCAAACTTTGAGGCCCCGCCCCTCGTAAACTAAGTCTCCTATTAGAAGAAATAACACAACATTTATTCACACATGCCTCCTGAACATCCTGAGCAATTTGTGGCTCAGTGGGATAAAAGCTCTAGGACGAGTTCGTTAAAATGCGAGGTGCTAAAACGCCAAAATATTGACTTTGACCTTAAATGGCCGCCTTCCTGTCGACATTTCACCATGACATTAAGAGGATTTTTTGTTCGCCCTAGCATGTACATCATGTGTATGAATTTTCATAAAGATTTACGACATGCAGTGGCGGGGCACCTAAAATAGGTGGCGCTCTCATTCAGTTTCGCCCAAACATTCTGGAGCACCTCAAAATATCAAATTTTTCGTATTCCCTTGGGGGGGTACGCAAAATTTGGTGAGTTTTCGAGCACGTTCAGGCCTCCAAAAAAGCACGCGAAGTGTCCGAATAAAAATAATAATAATAATTAAAACCGCAAGCGGTGATATAGGCCCTCGCACCATGGCGCCGCTCGGCATAATGCCACCGCCTCCCCTGCCATCATCCTTCCCATGCCTCTCTCAACCTAAAGTGCAGCCAGACTGCACTTCAGGCCATTTAGGCCTTATGAAGGGTCACTTCCTGTCACCAAGGGGCGGGGCTAATTTATAATCTAATTATTGACATGCACAAATGTGAAGAATATGACTGGCATCATCTGTAGTGAATTTGGTGCAGGTTGGTTGTTTTTTGTGGGAGTTATGTCAGTTTTCCTTTTCGTTGCATCACATCTGCTTTGCTGCCCCGCCTCTCCTAAATGATATCCCCTATTAAAAGAAATAGCACAACTTTTAATCACACATGCCTCTTGAGCATCCTAACTCATTTGGGTTAAAGTTGGACAAAATTCTTAGAAGGAACTTCTCAAAATGCATGACCAAGAAAATGACAGAAATGACCCCAAAAATGACACCTTTTTCAAAATGGCCGACTTCCTGTTGGATTTAGCCCATATGTCCAAGAGACTTTTTTGAAGGTGCTGGAATGGTCTATGAGTGTGCTGAATTTTATCCATGTCAGTCAATGTAGTGGGCGGGGCTGATTGATTGAAATATTGTAGGGGGCGCTATGGAGCCATTTACTATCTTTTCCACTATATTATAATTTTACTCTATTAAGGACATAACTGTCATGACTCATGGCAAGTATGGTGAAGATCAAAGGTTTCATGGCTTTGTTACAGGTACTTCCTGGTTCACGATATCAGACACTTGTTGTTGCCAAGGGGTGGTGCTAGTTCATAGTCATATTATTGCATTGTATATTTTGTTCATCATGGGACTGGCATCAAATGTGGTGATTCCTGTGCTGATATGTTGTTTTATGTGGGAGTTTTATCAATAAGTCTTTGTTAATGAGACATAAAACTTTGAAGGGCCGCCCCTCCTAAACTAAATCTTCTATTAGAAGAAATAACACAACTTTAAATCACACATGCCTCCTGAGCATCCTGTGCAAGTTGGGTGTCAGTTGGACAATATCCCTAGGAGGAGTTGTTTAAAATGCATGGCAAAGAAATGACCCCAAAAATGGCACCTTTTTCAAAATGGCCGACTTCCTGTTGAATTTAGCCCATATGTCCAAGAGACTTTTTTGAAGGTACTGGCAGGTTCTCCAACTGTGCTGAATTTTATCCATGTCGATCAATGTAGTGGGCGGGGCTGATTGATTGAAATATTGTAGGGGGCGCTATGGAGACATGCTCCATTTATTCCATAATGTTTCAATGGGGCTTAGTTCAGGGCCTTACTGTCATCAGTCATGGCAAGTATGGTGGCGGTCCAAGGTTCCATGGCTTGGTCACAGGTACTTCCTGTTTCATGGCGTTGGACCGCCATTCGCCATGTCCCGTTTAGCGTAGCGACTTGAGGTTTTTATTGTGGCATCATGAAAGGGTTTGACATGTTTTGGAGGAGGCTCAAGGGTTTTGGACCATTTGCTGAGAAGCATGACCCTCAAACGTGGAAAAAAACACTTCCTGTTGTAAGTGGGCGGGGCTTAGGTCTACACTAGCAATGGTCACATTAATCTGTTCAGGACTGATCCCTTATTAATCCCTATAAGTTTTAGGGTGATCAGATCAAAATTGACAATTTTATAGTGATTTATGATGTCACGCCGCCGCATGGAACTTCGCCATGGCGTCACAGGCACGCCGTGCAGCGTAGAGCAACGTCCTTTACCAGATCTCTTCACCAACATGTTTTGTGATGCCTGAGTGAATTTGGGCCATGTGGTGTCCACCAAGCCAGAGTTATGGGTGTGTGAGCAAAAAACAACACTTTTGACCTCCAGGGGGCGTGGCTATTTCATAATCAAAATATTGACATATAGTACTCTGTAGAAGGGGACTGCCATCATATCTAGAAAATTTGGTGCAGAAATGTTGCTTTATGTGGGAGTTATATCCGTTTAATTTTTCATGGCGAGACATCAAACTTTGAGGCCCCGCCCCTCGTAAACTAAGTCTCCTATTAGAAGAAATAACACAACATTTAATCACACATGCCTCCTGAACATCCTGAGCAATTTGTGGCTCAGTGGGATAAAAGCCCTAGGACGAGTTCGTTAAAATGCGAGGTGCTAAAACGCCAAAATATTGATTTTGACCTAAAATGGCCGCCTTCCTGTCGACATTTCACCATGACATTAAGAGGATTTTTTGTTTGTACTGTCATGTAGATAATGTGTATGAATTTTCATAAAGATTAACGACATGCAGTGGCGGGGCACCTAAAATAGGTGGCGCTCTCGTTCAGTTTCGCCCAAACATTCTGGAGCACCTCAAAATATCAAATTTTTCGCATTCCCTTGGGGGGGTACGCAAAATTTGGTGAGTTTTCGAGCACGTTCAGGCCTCCAAAAAAGCACGCGAAGTGTCCGAATAAAAATAATAATAATAATAAACACTGCAATTACAATAGGCCTTCGCACTGCCAAGGTGCTCGGGCCTAATTAAAACCGCAAGCGGTGATATAGGCCCTCGCACCATGGCGCCGCTCGGCATAATGCCACCGCCTCCCCTGCCAACATCCTTCCCATGTCTCTCTCAACCTAAAGTGTAGCCAGACTGCACTTCAGGCCATTTAGGCCTTATTAAGGGTCACTTGCTATCACCAAGGGGCGGGGCTAACTTATCATCTAATTATTGACATGCACAAATGTGAAGGATATGACTGACATCTGTAGCAAATTTGGTGCAGGTTGGTTGTTTTTTGTGGGAGTTATGTCAGTTTTCCTTTTAATTGCATCACATCTGCTTTGCTGCCCCGCCTCTCCTAAACGATATCCCCTATTAAAAGAAATAACCCAACTTTTAATCACACATGCCTCTTGAGCATCCTGAATCATTTTCGTTAAAGTTAGATAAAATTCTTAGCAGGACTTCCTCAAAATGCATGGCAAAGCAAATGACAGAAATGACCCCGAAAATGGCACCTTTTTCAAAATGGCCGACTTCCTGTTGGATTTAGCCCATATGTCCAAGAGACTTTTTTGAAGGTACTGGAAGGTTCTACAACTGTGCCGAATCATATCCTTGTCAGTCAATGTAGTGGGCGGGGCTGATTGATTGAAATATTGTAGGGGGCGCTATGGAGCCACTTACTATCTTTTCCACTATATTTTAATTTTACTCTATTAAGGGCATAACTTTCATGACTCATGGCAAGTATGGTGAAGATCAACAATTTCGTGGCTTTGTTACAGGTACTTCCTGGTTCATGATATCAGACACTTGTTGTTGCCAAGGGGTGGGGCTAGTTCAGAGTCATATTATTGCATTGCAGATTTTGTTCATCATGGGACTGGCATCAAATGTGGCGATTCCTGTGCTGATATGTTGTTTTATGTGGGAGTTTTAGCAATAAGTCTTTGTTAATGAGACATCAAACTTTGAGGGCCCGCCCCTCCTAAACTAAATCTTCTATTAGAAGAAATAACACAACTTTAAATCACACATGCCTCCTGAGCATCCTGTGCAAGTTGGGTGTCAGTTGGACAGTATCCCTAGGAGGAGTTGTTTAAAATGCATGGCAAAGAAATGACCCCAAAAATGGCACCTTTTTCAAAATGGCCGACTTCCTGTTGAATTTAGCCCATATGTCCAAGAGACTTTTTTGAAGGTACTGGAAGTTTCTCCAACTGTGCTGAATTTTATCCATGTCGGTCCATGTAGTGGGCGGGGCTGATTGATTGAAATTTTGTAGGGGGCGCTATGGAGACATGCTCCATTTATTCCATAATGTTTCAATGGGGCTTAATTCAGGGCCTTACTGTCATCAGTCACGGCAAGTTTGGTGGCGGTCCAAGGTTCCATGGCTTGGTCACAGGTACTTCCTGTTTCATGGCGTTGGACCGCCATTCGCCATGTCCCGTTTAGCGTAGCGACTTGAGGTTTTTATTGTGGCATCATGAAAGGGTTTGACATGTTTTGGAGGAGTCTCAAGTGTTTGGGACCATTTGCTTAGAAGCATGACCCTCAAACGTGGAAAAAAACACTTCCTGTTGTAAGTGGGCGGAGCTTAGGTCTAGACCAGCAATGGTCACAGTAATCTGTTCAGGATTGATCCCTTATTAATCCCTATAAGTTTTAGGGTGATCAGATCAAAATTGACAATTTTATAGTGATTTATGATGTCACGCCGCCGCATGGAACTTCGCCATGGCGTCACGGGCACGCCGTGCAGCGTAGAGCAACGTCCTTTATCAGATCTCTTCACCAACATGTTTTGTGATGCCTGAGTGAATTTGGGCCATGTGGTGTCCACCAAGCCAGAGTTATGGGTGTGTGAGCAAAAAACAACACTTTTGACCTCCAGGGGGCGTGGCTATTTCATAATCAAAATATTGACATATAGAACTCTGTAGGAGGGGACTGCCATCATATCTAGCAAATTTGGTGCAGAAATGTTGCTTTATGTGGGAGTTATAGCTGTTTAATTTTTCATGGCGAGACATCAAACTTTGAGGTCCCGCCCCTCGTAAACTAAGTCTCCTATTAGAAGAAATAACACAACATTTAATCACACATGCCTCCTGAACATCCTCAGCAATTTGTGGCTCAGTGGGATAAAAGCTCTAGGACAAGTTCGTTAAAATGCGAGGTGCTAAAACGCCAAAATATTGACTTTGACCTAAAATGGCCGCCTTCCTGTTGACATTTCACCATGACATTAAGAGGATTTTTTGTTCGCCCTACCATGTAGATCATGTGTATGAATTTTCATAAAGATTAACAACATGCAGTGGCGGGGCACCTAAAATAGGTGGCGCTCACGTTCAGTTTCGCCCAAACATTCTGGAGCACCTCAAAATATCAAATTTTTCGTATTCCCTTGGGGGGGTACGCAAAATTTGGTGAGTTTTCGAGCACGTTCAGGCCTCCAAAAAAGCACGCGAAGTGTCCGAATAAAAATAATAATAATAATAATAATAATTAAAACCGCAGGCGGTGATATAGGCCCTCGCACCATGGCGCCGCTCGGCATCATGCCACCGCCTCCCCTGGCAACATCCTTCCCATGCCTCTCTCAACCTAAAGTGCAGCCAGACTGCACTTCAGACCATTTAGGTTTTATGAACGGTCACTTCCTGTCACCAAGGGGCGGGGCTAACTTATCATCTAATTTTTGACATGCACAAATGTGAAGGATATGACTGGCATCATCTGTAGCAAATTTGGTGCAGGTTGGTTGTTTTTTGGGGGATTTATGTCAGTTTTTCTTTTTGTTGCATCACATCTGCTTTGCTGCCCCGCCTCTCCTAAACGATATCCCCTATTAAAAGAAATAGCACAACTTCTAATCACACATGCCTCTTGAGCATCCTGACTCATTTGGGTTAAAGTTGGACAAAATTCTTAGCAGAAGTTCCTCAAAATGCATGGCAAAGAAAATGACAGAAATGACCCCAAAAATGGCACCTTTTTCAAAATGGCCGACTCCCTGTTTGATTTAGCCCATATGTCCAAGAGACTTTTTTGAAGGTACTGGGAGCGTCTACAAGTTTCCCGAATCATAACCATGTCAGTCAATGTAGTGGGCGGGGCTAATTAATTAAAATATTGTAGGGGGCGCTATGGAGCCATTTACTATCTTCTCCACTATATTGTAATTTTACTCTATTAAGGACTTTACTGTCATAAGTCATGGCAAGTATGGTGAAGATCAAAGGTTTCATGGCTTTGTTACAGGTACTTCCTGGTTCACGATATCAGACACTTGTTTTTGCCAAGGGGTGGGGCTAATTCATAGTCCCATTATTGCATTGTAGATTTTGTTCATCATGGGACTGGCATCAAATGTGGCGATTCCTGTGCTGATATGTTGTTTTATGTGGGAGTTTTATCATTAAGTCTTTGTTAATGAGACATTAAACTTTGAGGGCCCGCCCCTCCTAAACTAAATCTTCTATTAGAAGAAATAACACAACTTTAAATCACACATGCCTCCTGAGCATCCTGTGCAAGTTGGGTGTCAGTTGGACAATATCCCTAGGAGGAGTTGTTTAAAATGCATGGCAAAGAAATGACCCCAAAAATGGCGCCTTTTTCAAAATGGCCGACTTCCTGTTGAATTTAGCCCATATGTCCAAGAGACTTTTTTGAAGGTACTGGAAGGTTCTCCAACTGTGCTGAATTTTATCCATGTCGGTCCATGTAGTGGGCGGGGCTGATTGATTGAAATTTTGTAGGGGGCGCTATAGAGACATGCTCCATGTATTCCATTATGTTTCAATGGGGCTTAGTTCAGGGCCTTACTGTCATCAGTCATGGCAAGTATGGTTGCGGTCCAAGGTTCCATGGCTTGGTCACAGGTACTTCCTGTTTCATGGCGTTGGACCGCCATTCGCCATGTCCCGTTTAGCGTAGCGACTTGAGGTTTTTATTGTGGCATCATGAAAGGGTTTGACATGTTTTGGAGGAGTCTCAAGTGTTTTGGACCATTTGCTTAGAAGCATGACCCTCAAACGTGCAAAAAAACACTTCCTGTTGTAAGTGGGCGGAGTTTAGGTCTACACCAGCAATGGTCACAGTAATCTGTTCAGGACTGATCCCTTATTAATCCCTATAAGTTTTAGGGTGATCAGATCAAAATTGACAATTTTATAGTGATTTATGATGTCACGCCGCCGCATGGAACTTCGCCATGGCGTCACGGGCACGCCGTGCAGCGTAGAGCAACGTCCTTTATAAGATCTCTTCACCAACATGTTTTGTGATGCCTGAGTGAATTTGGGCCATGTGGTGTCCACCAAGCCAGAGTTATGGGTGTGTGAGCAAAAAACAACACTTTTGACCTCCAGGGGGCGTGGCTATTTCATAATCAAAATATTGACATATAGAACTCTGTAGGAGGGCACTGCCATCATATCTAGCAAATTTGGTGCAGAAATGTTGCTTTATGTGGGAGTTATATCCGTTTAATTTTTCCTGGCGAGACATCAAACTTTGAGGCCCCGCCCCTCGTAAACTAAGTCTCCTATTAGAAGAAATAACACAACATTTAATCACACATGCCTCCTGAACATCCTGAGCAATTTGTGGCTCAGTGGGATAAAAGCTCTAGGACGAGTTCGTTAAAATGCGAGGTGCTAAAACGCCAAAATATTGACTTTGACCTAAAATGGCCGCCTTCCTGTCGACATTTCACCATGACATTAAGAGGATTTTTTGTTCGCCCTAGCATGTAGATCATGTGTATGAATTTTCATAAAGATTAACGACATGCAGTGGCGGGGCACCTAAAATAGGTGGCGCTCTCATTCAGTTTTGCCCAAACATTCTGGAGCACCTCAAAATATCAAATTTTTCGCATTCCCTTGGGGGGGTACGCAAAATTTGGTGAGTTTTCGAGCACGTTCAGGCCTCCAAAAAAGCACGCGAAGTGTCCGAATAAAAATAATAATAATAATAATAAACACTGCAATTACAATAGGCCTTCGCACTGCCAAGGTGCTCGGGCCTAATAATAATAATTAAAACCGCAAGCGGTGATATAGGCCCTCGCACCATGGCGCCGCTCGGCATAATGCCACCGCCTCCCCTGGCAACATCCTTCCCATGCCTCTCTCAACCTAAAGTGCAGCCAGACTGCTCTTCAGGCCATTTAGGCCTTATGAAGGGTCACTTCCTGTCACCAAGGGGCGGGGCTAATTTATAATCTAATTATTGACATACAGAAATGTGAAGGATATGACTGGCATCATCTGTAGCAAATTTGGTGCAGGTTGGTTGTTTTTTGTGGGAGTTATGTCAGTTTTCCTTTTCATTGCATCACATCTGCTTTGCTGCCCCGCCTCTCCTAAACGATATCCCCTATTAAAAGAAATAGCACAACTTTTAATCACACATGTCTCTTGAGCATCCTGACTCATTTGGGTTAAAGTTAGATAAAAATCTTAGCAGGACTTCCTCAAAATGCATGACAAAGAAAATTAAAACCGCAAGCGGTGATATAGGCCCTCGCACCATGGCGCCGCTCGGCATAATGCCACCGCCTCCCCTGGCAACATCCTTCCCATGCCTCTCTCAACCTAAAGTGCAGCCAGACTGCACTTCAGGCCATTTAGACCTTATGAAGGGTCACTTCCTGTCACCAAGGGGCGGGGCTAATTTATAATCTAATTATTGACATACAGAAATGTGAAGGATATGACTGGCATCATCTGTAGCAAATTTGGTGCAGGTTGGTTGTTTTTTGTGGGAGTTATGTCAGTTTTCCTTTTCATTGCATCACATCTGCTTTGCTGCCCCGCCTCTCCTAAACGATATCCCCTATTAAAAGAAATAGCACAACTTTTAATCACACATGCCTCTTGAGCATCCTGACTCATTTGGGTTAAAGTTGGACAAAATTCTTAGGACAAGTTCCTCCAAATGCATGGCAAAGAAAATGACAGAAATGACCCCAAAAATGGCACCCTTTTCAAAATGGCCGACTTCCTGTTGGATTTAGCCCATATGTCCAAGAGACTTTTTTGAAGGTACTGGGAGCGTCTACAAGTTTCCCGAATCATATCCATGTCAGTCAATGTAGTGGGCGGGGCTGATTAATTAAAATATTGTAGGGGGCGCTATGGAGCCATTTACTATCTTCTCCACTATATTGTAATTTTACTCTATTAAGGGCATAACTTTCATGACTCATGGCAAGTATGGTGAAGATCAAAGGTTTCATGGCTTTGTTACAGGTACTTCCTGGTTCATGATATCAGACACTTCTTGTTGCCAAGGGGTGGGGCTAATTCATAGTCCCATTATTGCATTGCAGATTTTGTTCATCATGGGACTGGCATCAAATGTGTCGATTCCTGTGCTGATATGTTGTTTTATGTGGGAGTTTTAGCAATAAGTCTTTGTTAATGAGACATCAAACTTTGAGGGCCCGCCCCTCCTAAACTAAATCTTCTATTAGAAGAAATAACACAACTTTACATCACACATGCCTCCTGAGCATCCTGTGCAAGTTGGGTGTCAGTTGGACAATATCCGTAGGAGGAGTTCTTTAAAATGCATGGCAAAGAAATGACCCCAAAAATGGTACCTTTTTCAAAATGGCCGACTTCCTGTTGAATTTAGCCCATATGTCCAAGAGACTTTTCTGAAGGTACTGGCAGGTTCTCCAACTGTGCTGAATTTTATCCATGTCGATCAATGTAGTGGGCGGGGCTGATTGATTGAAATATTGTAGGGGGCGCTATGGAGACATGCTCCATTTATTCCATAATGTTTCAATGGGGCTTAGTTCAGGGCCTTACTGTCATCAGTCATGGCAAGTTTGGTGGCGGTCCAAGGTTCCATGGCTTGGTCACAGGTACTTCCTGTTTCATGGCGTTGGACCGCCATTCGCCGTGTCCCGTTTAGCGTAGCAACTTGAGGTTTTTATTGTGGCATCATGAATGGGTTTGACATGTTTTGGAGGAGGCTCAAGTGTTTTGGACCATTTGCTTAGAAACATGACCCTCAAACGTGGAAAAAACCACTTCCTGTTGTAAGTGGGCGGGGCTTAGGTCTACACCAGCAATGGTCACATTAATCTGTTCAGGACTGATCCCTTATTAATCCCTATAAGTTTTAGGGTAATCAGATCAAAATTGAGAATTTTATAGTGATTTATGATGTCACGCCGCCGCATGGAACTTCGCCATGGCGTCACGGGCACGCCGTGCAGCGTAGAGCAACGTCCTTTATCAGATCTCTTCACCAACATGTTTTGCGATGCCTGAGTGAATTTGGGCCATGTGGTGTCCACCAAGCCAGAGTTATGGGTGTGTGAGCAAAAAACAACACTTTTGACCTCCAGGGGGCGTGGCTATTTCATAATCAAAATATTGACATATGGAACTCTGTAGGAGAGGACTGCCACCATATCTAGCAAATTTGGTGCAGAAATGTTGCTTTATGTGGGAGTTATATCTGTTTAATTTTTCATGGCGAGACATCAAACTTTGAGGCCCCGCCCCTCGTAAACTAAGTCTCCTATTAGAAGAAATAACACAACATTGAATCACACATGCCTCCTGAACATCCTGAGAAATTTGTGGCTCAGTGGGATAAAAGCCCTAGGACGAGTTCGTTAAAATGCGAGGTGCTAAAACGCCAAAATATTGACTTTGACCTAAAATGGCCGCCTTCCTGTCGACATTTCACCATGACATTAAGAGGATTTTTTGTTTGTCCTGTCATGTAGATCATGTGTATGAATTTTCATAAAGATTAACGACATGCAGTGGCGGGGCACCTAAAATAGGTGGCGCTCTCGTTCAGTTTCGCCCAAACATTCTGGAGCACCTCAAAATATCAAATTTTTCGTATTCCCTTGGGGGGGTACGCAAAATTTGGTGAGTTTTCGAGCACGTTCAGGCCTCCAAAAAAGCACGCGAAGTGTCCGAATAAAAATAATAATAATAATAATAATTAAAACCGCAAGCGGTGATATAGGCCCTCGCACCATGGCGCCGCTCGGCATAATGCCACCGCCTCCCCTGGCAACATCCTTCCCATGCCTCGCTCAACCTAAAGTGCAGCCAGACTGCACTTCAGGCCATTTAGGCCTTATTAAGGGTCACTTCCTGTCACCAAGGGGCGGGGCTAACTTATAATCTATTTATTGCCATGCACAAATGTGAAGGATATGACTGGCATCATCTGTAGCAAATTTGGTGCAGGTTGGTTGTTTTTTGTGGGAGTTATGTCAGTTTTCCTTGTCGTTGCATCACATCTGCTTTGCTGCCCCGCCTCTCCTAAACGATATCCCCTATTAAAAGAAATAGCACAACTTTTAATCACATATGTCTCTTGAGCATCCTGACGCATTTGGGTTAAAGTTGGACAAAATTCTTAGGACAAGTTCCTCCAAATGCATGGCAAAGAAAATGACAGAAATGACCCCAAAAATGGCACCCTTTTCAAAATGGCCGACTTCCTGTTGGATTTAGCCCATATGTCCAAGAGACTTTTTTGAAGGTACTGGGAGGGTCTACAAGTTTCCCGAATCATATCCATGTCAGTCAATGTATTGGGCGGGGCTGATTAATTAAAATATTGTAGGGGGCGCTATGGAGCCATTTACTATCTTCTCCACTATATTTTAATTTTACTCTATTAAGGGCATAACTTTCATGACTCATGGCAAGTATGGTGAAGATCAAAGGTTTCATGGCTTTGTTACAGGTACTTCCTGGTTCATGATATCAGACACTTCTTGTTGCCAAGGGGTGGGGCTAAATCATAGTCATGTTATTGCATTGTATATTTTGTTCATCATGGGACTGCCATCAAATGTGTCGATTCCTGTGGTGATATGTTGTTTTATGTGGGAGTTTTATCAATAAGTCTTTGTTAATGAGACATCAAACTTTGAGGGCCCGCCCCTCCTAAACTAAATCTTCTATTAGAAGAAATAACACAACTTTAAATCACACATGCCTCCTGAGCATCCTGTGCAAGTTGGGTGTCAGTTGGACAATATCCCTAGGAGGAGTTGTTTAAAATGCATGGCAAAGAAATGACCCCAAAAATGGCACCTTTTTCAAAATGGCCGACTTCCTGTTGAATTTAGCCCATATGTCCAAGAGACTTTTTTGAAGGTACTGGAAGGTTCTCCAACTGTGCTGAATTTTATCCATGTCGGTCCATGTAGTGGGCGGGGCTGATTGATTGAAATTTTGTAGGGGGCGCTATGGAGACATGCTCCATGTATTCCATTATGTTTCAATGGGGCTTAGTTCAGGGCCTTACTGTCATCAGTCATGGCAAGTATGGTTGCGGTCCAAGGTTCCATGGCTTGGTCACAGGTATTTCCTGTTTCATGGCGTTGGACCGCCATTCGCCATGTCCCATTTAGCGTAGCGACTTGAGGTTTTTATTGTGGCATCATGAAAGGGTTTGACATGTTTTGGAGGAGTCTCAAGTGTTTGGGACCATTTGCTTAGAAGCATGACCCTCAAACGTGGAAAAAACCACTTCCTGTTTTAAGTGGGCGGGGCTTAGGTCTACACCAGCAATGGTCACATTAATCTGTTCAGGACTGATCCCTTATTAATCCCTATAAGTTTTAGGGTGATCAGATCAAAATTGACAATTTTATAGTGATTTATGATGTCACGCCGCCGCATGGAACTTCGCCATGGCGTCACGGGCACGCCGTGCAGCGTAGAGCAACGTCCTTTACCAGATCTCTTCACCAACATGTTTTGTGATGCCTGAGTGAATTTGGGCCATGTGGTGTCCACCAAGCCAGAGTTATGGGTGTGTGAGCAAAAAACAACACTTTTGACCTCCAGGGGGCGTGGCTATTTCATAATCAAAATATTGACATATAGAACTCTGTAGGAGGGGACTGCCATCATATCTAGCAAATTTGGTGCAGAAATGTTGCTTTATGTGGGAGTTATATCCGTTTAATTTTTCCTGGCGAGACATCAAACTTTGAGGCCCCGCCCCTCGTAAACTAAGTCTCCTATTAGAAGAAATAACACAACATTTAATCACACATGCCTCCTGAACATCCTCAGCAATTTGTGGCTCAGTGGGATAAAAGCTCTAGGACGAGTTCGTTAAAATGCGAGGTGCTAAAACGCCAAAATATTGACTTTGACCTAAAATGGCCGCCTTCCTGTCGACATTTCACCATGACATTAAGAGGATTTTTTGTTCGCCCTAGCATGTAGATCATGTGTATGAATTTTCATAAAGATTAACGACATGCAGTGGCGGGGCACCTAAAATAGGTGGCGCTCTCGTTCAGTTTCGCCCAAACATTCTGGAGCACCTCAAAATATCAAATTTTTCGTATTCCCTTGGGGGGGTACGCAAAATTTGGTGAGTTTTCGAGCACGTTCAGGCCTCCAAAAAAGCACGCGAAGTGTCCGAATAAAAATAATAATAATAATAATAATAATAATAAACATTGCAATTACAATAGGCCTTCGCACTGCCAAGGTGCTCGGGCCTAATAATAATAAACACTGCAATTACAATAGGCCTTCGCACTGCCAAGGTGCTCGGGCCTAATGACAGAAATTGCCCCAAAAATGACACCTTTTTCAAAATGGCCGACTTCCTGTTTTATTTAGCCCATATGTCCAAGAGACTTATTTGAAGGTACTGGAAGCATCTACAAGTGTGCTGAATTTTTTCCATGTCAGTCAATGTAGTGGGAGGGGCTAAATGATTAAAATATTGTAGGGGGCGCTATGGATCCATTTACCATCTTTTCCACTATATTTTAATTTTACTCTATTAAGGACATAACTGTCATGAGTCATGGCAAGTATGGTGAAGATCAACAATTTCATGGCTTTGTTACAGGTACTTCCTGGTTCATGATATCAGACACTTGTTGTTGCCAAGGGGTGGGGCTAATTCATAGTCATATTATTGCATTGTACATTTTGTTCGTCATGGGACTGGCATCAAATGTCGCGATTCCTGTGCTGATATGTTGTTTTATGTGGGAGTTTTAGCAATAAGTCTTTGTTAATGAGACATCAAACTTTGAGGGCCCGCCCCTCCTAAACTAAATCTTCTATTAGAAGAAATAACACAACTTTAAATCACACATGCCTCCTGAGCATCCTGTGCAAGTTGGGTGTCAGTTGGACAATATCCCTAGGAGGAGTTGTTTAAAATGCATGGCAAAGAAATGACCCCAAAAATGGCACCTTTTTCAAAATGGCCGACTTCCTGTTGGTTTTGGCCCATATGTCCAAGAGACTTTTTTGAAGGTACTGGCAGGTTCTCCAACTGTGCTGAATTTTATCCATGTCGGTCCATGTAGTGGGCGGGGCTGATTGATTGAAATTTTGTAGGGGGCGCTATGGAGACATGCTCCATGTATTCCATAATGTTTCAATGGGGCTTATTTCAGGGCCTTACTGTCATCAGTCATGACAAGTATGGTGGCGGTCCAAGGTTCCATGGCTTGGTCACAGGTACTTCCTGTTTCATGGCATTGGACCGCCATTCGCCATGTCCCGTTTAGCGTAGCGACTTGAGGTTTTTATTGTGGCATCATGAAAGGGTTTGACATGTTTTGGAGGAGGCTCAAGTGTTTGGGACCATTTGCTTAGAAGCATGACCCTCAAACGTGGAAAAAACCACTTCCTGTTGTAAGTGGGCGGGGCTTAGGTCTAGACCAGCAATGGTCACATTAATCTGTTCAGGACTGATCCCTTATTAATCCCTATAAGTTTTAGGGTGATCAGATCAAAATTGACAATTTTATAGTGATTTATGATGTCACGCCGCCGCATGGAACTTCGCCATGGCGTCACGGGCACGCCGTGCAGCGTAGAGCAACGTCCTTTACCAGATCTCTTCACCAACATGTTTTGCGATGCCTGAGTGAATTTGGGCCATGTGGTGTCCACCAAGCCAGAGTTATGGGTGTGTGAGCAAAAAACAACACTTTTGACCTCCAGGGGGCGTGGCTATTTCATAATCAAAATATTGGCATATAGAACTCTGCAGGAGGGGACTGCCATCATATCTAGCAAATTTGGTGCAGAAATGTTGCTTTATGTGGGAGTTATATCCGTTTAATTTTTCATGGCGAGACATCAAACTTTGAGGCCCCGCCCTTCGTAAACTAAGTCTCCTATTAGAAGAAATAACACAACATTTAATCACACATGCCTCCTGAACATCCTGAGCAATTTGTGGCTCAGTGGGATAAAAGCTCTAGGACGAGTTCGTTAAAATGCGAGGTGCTAAAACGCCAAAATATTGACTTTGACCTAAAATGGCCGCCTTCCTGTCGACATTTCACCATGACATTAAGAGGATTTTTTGTTCAGCCTAGCATGTAGATCATGTGTATAAATTTTCATAAAGATTAACGACATGCAGTGGCGGGGCACCTAAAATAGGTGGCGCTCTCATTCAGTTTCGCCCAAACATTCTGGAGCACCTCAAAATATCAAATTTTTCGTATTCCCTTGGGGGGGTACGCAAAATTTGGTGAGTTTTCGAGCACGTTCAGGCCTCCAAAAAAGCAATTCATTTATTAGGAGAATAATAATAATAATATTAAAACCGCAAGCGGTGATATAGGCCCTCGCACCATGGCGCCGCTCGGCATAATGCCACCGCCTCCCCTGGCAACATCCTTCCCATGCCTCTCTCAACCTAAAGTGCAGCCAGACTGCTCTTCAGGCCATTTAGGCCTTATGAACGGTCACTTCCTGTCACCAAGGGGCGGGGCTAATTTATAATCTAATTATTGACATACAGAAATGTGAAGGATATGACTGGCATCATCTGTAGCAAATTTGGTGCAGGTTGGTTGTTTTTTGTGGGAGTTATGTCAGTTTTCTTTTTCATTGCATCACATCTGCTTTGCTGCCCCGCCTCTCCTAAACGATATCCCCTATTAAAAGAAATAGCACAACTTTTAATCACACATGTCTCTTGAGCATCCTGACTCATTTGGGTTAAAGTTGGACAAAATTCTTAGAAGGAACTTCTAGAAATGCATGACAAAGAAAATGACAGAAATTGCCCCAAAAATGACACCTTTTTCAAAATGGCCGACTTCCTGTTTGATTTAGCCCATATGTCCAAGAGACTTTTTTGAAGGTACTGGGAGGGTCTACAAGTTTCCCGAATCATATCCATGTCAGTCAATGTAGTGGGCGGGGCTGATTGATTGAAATTTTGTAGGGGGCGCTATGGAGACATGCTCCATTTATTCCATAATGTTTCAATGGGGCTTAGTTCAGGGCCTTACTGTCATCAGTCATGACAAGTTTGGTGGTGGTCCAAGGTTCCATGGCTTGGTCACAGGTACTTCCTGTTTCATGGCGTTGGACCGCTATTCGCCATGTCCCGTTTAGCGTAGCGACTTGAGGATTTTATTGTGGCATCATGAAAGGGTTTGACATGTTTTGGAGGAGGCTCAAGTGTTTTGGACCATTTGCTTAGAAGCATGACCCTCAAACGTGGAAAAAACCACTTCCTGTTGTAAGTGGGCGGGGCTTAGGTCTAGACCAGCAATGGTCACATTAATCTGTTCAGGACTGATCCCTTATTAATCCCTATAAGTTTTAGGGTGATCAGATCAAAATTGACAATTTTATAGTGATTTATGATGTCACGCCGCCGCATGGAACTTTGCCATGGCGTCACGGGCACGCCGTGCAGCGTAGAGCAACGTCCTTTACCAGATCTCTTCACCAACATGTTTTGTGATGCCTGAGTGAATTTGGGCCACTGCATCTTATAATTATTTCCATAAGTGTAATGAACAAAAAAGTTTACAAATGTGTATGAAGTCAGCAGCGAGGGTGCAACACATAAAACATGAACAGGAATTATTGACCTTCTATTGTGGAATCTAAACTTCACATCTTTTGTATATAGTTGTGTCTTCTGTTTATGGATCATAGACTTTTCTCTGTGGGATTTGTGGTGTGTTTATACACTGTTAGATCTGTATTTATTACAGTCATAAATTGTAATAAACTTTTATCTTGTTCCTGTATGATCACATCCTACTGCAGTTATTTAGATGACTTGAATGTATTGAATAAATGGGGAAAAGCATTTAAATTTCTTTATTTTAAAAACGCTTCAAAGTGTACAAAGTAGCTCAAATTACTTAATTAGTAACACAAAGTTATAAGTAAGAAACAATACAATCAACGAACATGTAAACAATAGATTCCACAGAAATGCTATTAAATTGTGGTTTACTAGAAAAAAAAAAAAGAATCAAACACCAAAAATAAAACCAATGTTGTGTCTGTGCAGATCAGGAAACTGCTCTTCAGTAGCCACACAGCAACTGGGAATCAAGCCTTGTTTCCTTCTGAGGAGCTGGGATGTGAGTCTTCTTAGGTCCTTCACATTTATGTCATCAAGACGTCTCTGCAAAATTATACAAAAGATTGGTTAGATAAATAGAGCCACATTTTACTAACTGATGGAAAACAAAGTGAAAAGTGAAAGATCAGATTTTTTAGTGAAGGTCTGTGTCTACCAACTTTGTTCAGAGACTAAGTTAATATATTACTGTAATATCTAAAACTAATGTCTGGATGCCAAAGCAACAAGTAACATATGGAAGACAGAGCAGTAGGTAACAAGCTCAAATATAAAATTACATTTATGTTACAACAACAAATAATACATAAAACAGTTACCATTGACGAGGCTGAAGTTAGCTTCCGATCCGCAGCTTATGGCTGCAATATGTGTAAAGGGCAATTACACTGAATTTTTTGGAAACACCACCACATTAGACCAGGTACTGACAAAAAACTGGTATAGTATGTGGAATATTTTAGCCCACATTTGAAGAGTCTAAGTGTTTTAGTTTTTTGTCAGGACCTGATGTAATGTGGTCCAGATGCCAAAAAAGTCATGAAATGACCCTTATTTGCATTTTCACAAATAGAATAAAGATTTCACAAATCAGACACTATGTTTTATTGAATCTGCATAGTATGTGGAATATTTTAACCCAGGTTTTAAGAGTCCAAGTGTTGTAGTTTTTTGTCAGGACCTGGTCTAATGTGGTGTTTCCGAAAAATTCAGTGGAATTGCCCTTTACACATATTGCGAATCGGAAGCTAACTTCAGCCTCGTTTACCATTGTTGGTTATTGGAATACTGTGGAATTCCTGTAATAAATGTTTTTTATCAGTAATATCTTGAGACAAAACAGTGAACATGAAACTGCATTTTACCTGTACTACAGCTAGCCAGTCACATCTCTGGAAGCTGCAGGTCGTCTTCCTCAGACTGACCCGCTTGTCCTCGGACCGTCCACCAGCCCTGCCTCGGCCTTCCTGGCAACCTTAACATGTCATATTCATCACTGAAAACAAGTGTGTACACGGATCATCGCTGTAACAACATTCAAACATGTAAATTCTGCATTATGTCAGTGTCTGACTGCCTGTGTTAGGCTGATTCAGTCTAACATCAGCTGAATATATGCAGAAATATTAATCAAGTTAGAATTAGCCTAACAACTATAGCTAGCTTAGCACGTAGCTTAGCCTCTTCTTAGTACCACCGTTTATTCCATACGCGATATTGTCATTTTTACGTACTACTTTGCAAAAAAAACACCATAAGAGAGTATCATTTTCAGCATGACGAAGAGCCTGTTGTGTTAACAGTTACTTACCGGTTCATGTGTAGCTGAAATACTGGATGGAAATAAACTTTGAGTCTTGTGGACGGTGACGGTTCCGCTGTATTTAGAGGATGGGAGGGGTGAGGAGCATGTTTAGCTCACTACTTCCGCCCTGTGGTGGTTTGTAGAGGTAGCAGTTGTGTGGTTTTGCTCACTACATGGCGTTTGCCACCTAGTGTTGGAAAGAATCACTTTGAAATCTTACATACTCTGGCTTCAATACATTGAAAAAAATAATCTAAAAGTGGATCAAATATGCCACAGTGTTTAATGAAATTGAAAAAAAAAAATCCCACCAGTTTTCCATAAATGGATGTTACATTATTTTTACTTTATTCAAAACAAGAATTAGCTGCTCATTCTCAGAACCAAAGCCTCAGATTTTTTCTTTTTCATGTAATCCCCCACAGTACAGACAAAGAGCAACAGGGAGGAATAATACATAAATGCTTCAAGTTTAGTTTTAATTCATTATGCTTATTAACATGCCTGTCACATTTGTTAAAAACTGTTAACATCATTTACATAAATATAGTTTTCAGTAACTTATTGTTGTAAGTATTAGCCGCACTGGATGTTTTAATCAATCCATCAACAGAGCTGATCCAATACCACTCTATCCAAGAATCTGAACAAATGTCTATAAATCAAAGAGCAATCAGTCTGCTTCTAAACAATAAAACACATATGAAACTGATTCACATAATTAATAATTCCTTCAGATGGACCTGCATGTTCATCTGTACATACATGTCTATAAATATGGTTGGTTGTTTTTTGTGGGAGTTATGTCAGTTTTCCTTTTCATTGCATCACATCTGCTTCGCTGCCCCGCCTCTCCTAAACGATATCCCCTATTAAAAGAAATAACACAACTTTTAATCAGATATGCAGCTTGAGCATCCTGACTCATTTGGGTTACAGTTGGAGAAAATTCTTTGGAGGACCTTCTCAAAATGCATGGCAAAGAAAATGACAGAAATGACCCCAAAAATGGCACCTTTTTCAAAATGGCCGACTTCCTGTTTGATTTAGCCCATATGTCCAAGAGACTTTTTTGAAGGTACGGGAAGGGGCTACAAGTGTGCTGAATTTGATCCATGTCGATCAATGTAGTGGGCGGGGCTGATTGATTGAAATATTGGAGGGGGCGCTATGGAGCCATTTACTATCTTTTCCACTATATTGTAATTTTACTCTATTAAGGACATAACTGTCATGACTCATGGCAAGTATGGTGAAGATCAAAGGTTTCATGGCTTTGTTACAGGTACTTCCTGGTTCACGGTATCAGACACTTGTTGTTGCCAAGGGGTGGAGCTAGTTCAGAGTCATATCATTGCATTGTAGATTTTGTTTATCATGGGACTGGCATCAAATGTGTCGATTCCTGTGCTGATATGTTGTTTTATATGGGAGTTTTGGCAATAAGTCTTTGTTAATGAGACATAAAACTTTGAGGGCCCGCCCCTCCTAAACTAAATCTTCTATTAGAAGAAATAACACAACTTTAAATCACACATGCCTCCTGAGCATCCTGTGCAAGTTGGGTGTCAGTTGGACAATATCCCTAGGAGGAGTTGTTTAAAATGCATGGCAAAGAAATGACCCCAAAAATGGCACCTTTTTCAAAATGGCCGACTTCCTGTTGGATTTAGCCCATATGTCCAAGAGACTTTTTTGAAGGTACTGGCAGGTTCTCCAACTGTGCTGAATTTTATCCATGTCGGTCCATGTAGTGGGCGGGGCTGATTGATTGAAATTTTGTAGGGGGCGCTATGGAGACATGCTCCATTTATTCCATAATGTTTCAATGGGGCTTAGTTCAGGGCCTTACTGTCATCAGTCATGGCAAGTTTGGTGGCGGTCCAAGGTTCCATGGCTTGGTCACAGGTACTTCCTGTTTCATGGCGTTGGACCGCCATTCGCCATGTCCCGTTTAGCGTAGCGACTTGAGGTTTTTATTGTGGCATCATGAAAGGGTTTGACATGTTTTGGAGGAGGCTCAAGTGTTTGGGACCATTTGCTTAGAAGCATGACCCTCAAACGTGGAAAAAACCACTTCCTGTTGTAAGTGGGGGGGGCTTAGGTCTACACCAGCAATGGTCACATTAATCTGTTCAGGACTGATCCCTTATTAATCCCTATAAGTTTTAGGGTGATCAGATCAAAATTGACAATTTTATAGTGATTTATGATGTCACGCCGCCGCATGGAACTTCGCCATGGCGTCACGGGCACGCCGTGCAGCGTAGAGCAACGTCCTTTACCAGATCTCTTCACCAACATGTTTTGTGATGCCTGAGTGAATTTGGGCCATGTGGTGTCCACCAAGCCAGAGTTATGGGTGTGTGAGCAAAAAACAACACTTTTGACCTCCAGGGGGCGTGGCTATTTCATAATCAAAATATTGGCATATAGAACTCTGTAGGAGGGGACTGCCATCATATCTAGCAAATTTGGTGCAGAAATGTTGCTTTATGTGGGAGTTATATCCGTTTAATTTTTCATGGCGAGACATCAAACTTTGAGGCCCCGCCCCTCGTAAACTAAGTCTCCTATTAGAAGAAACAACACAACATTTAATCACACATGCCTCCTGAACATCCTGAGCAATTTGTGGCTCAGTGGGATAAAAGCTCTAGGACGAGTTCGTTAAAATGCGAGGCGCTAAAACGCCAAAATATTGACTTTGACCTAAAATGGCCGCCTTCCTGTCGACATTTCACCATGACATTAAGAGGATTTTTTGTTCACCCTAGCATGTAGATAATGCGTATGAATTTTCATAAAGATTAACGACATGCAGTGGCAGGGCACCTAAAATAGGTGGCGCTCTCGTTCAGTTTCGCCCAAACATTCTGGAGCACCTCAAAATATCAAATTTTTCGTATTCCCTTGGGGGGGTACGCAAAATTTGGTGAGTTTTCGAGCACGTTCAGGCCTCCAAAAAAGCACGCGAAGTGTCCGAATAAAAATAATAATAATAATAATAATAATAATTAAAACCGCAAGCGGTGATATAGGCCCTCGCACCATGGCGCCACTCGGCATAATGCCACCGCCTCCCCTGCCAACATCCTTCCCATGCCTCTCTCAACCTAAAATGCAGCCAGACTGCACTTCAGGCCATTTAGACCTTATGAACGGTCACTTCCTGTCACCAAGGGGCGGGGCTAATTTATAATCTAATTATTGACATACAGAAATGTGAAGGATATGACTGGCATCATCTGTAGCAAATTTGGTGCAGGTTGGTTGTTTTTTGTGGGAGTTATGTCAGTTTTCCTTTTCATTGCATCACATCTGCTTTGCTGCCCCGCCTCTCCTAAATGATATCCCCTATTAAAAGAAATAGCACAACTTTTAATCACACATGCCTCTTGAGCATCCTGACTTATTTGGGTTAAAGTTGGACAAAATTCTTAGGACAAGTTCCTCCAAATGCATGGCAAAGAAAATGACAGAAATGACCCCAAAAATGGCACCCTTTTCAAAATGGCCGACTTCCTGTTGGATTTAGGCCATATGTCCAAGAGACTTTTTTGAAGGTACTGGGAGGGTCTACAAGTTTCCCGAATCATATCCATGTCAGTCAATGTAGTGGGCGGGGCTGATTAATTAAAATATTGTAGGGGGCGCTATGGAGCCATTTACTATCTTCTCCACTATATTTTAATTTTACTCTATTAAGGGCATAACTTTCATGACTCATGGCAAGTATGGTGAAGATCAAAGGTTTCATGGCTTTGTTACAGGTACTTCCTGGTTCATGATATCAGACACTTCTTGTTGCCAAGGGGTGGGGCTAATTCATAGTCCCATTATTGCATTGGAGATTTTGTTCATCATGGGACTGGCATCAAATATGTCGATTCCTGTGCTGATATGTTGTTTTATGTGGGAGTTTTAGCAATAAGTCATTGTTAATGAGACATAAAACTTTGAGGGCCCGCCCCTCCTAAACTAAATCTTCTATTAGAAGAAATAACACAACTTTACATCACACATGCCTCCTGAGCATCCTGTGCAAGTTGGGTGTCAGTTGGACAATATCCCTAGGAGGAGTTTTTTAAAATGCATGGCAAAGAAATGACCCCAAAAATGGCACCTTTTTCAAAATGGCCGACTTCCTGTTGAATTTAGCCCATATGTCCAAGAGACTTTTTTGAAGGTACTGGCAGGTTCTCCAACTGTGCTGAATTTTATCCATGTTGATCAATGTAGTGGGCGGGGCTGATTGATTGAAATATTGTAGGGGGCGCTATGGAGACATGCTCCATTTATTCCATAATGTTTCAATGGGGCTTAGTTCAGGGCCTTACTGTCATCAGTCATGGCAAGTTTGATGGCGGTCCAAGGTTCCATGGCTTGGTCACAGGTACTTCCTGTTTCATGGCGTTGGACCGCCATTCGCCATGTCCCGTTTAGCGTAGCAACTTGAGGTTTTTATTGTGGCATCATGAATGGGTTTGACATGTTTTGGAGGAGGCTCAAGTGTTTTGGACCATTTGCTTAGAAGCATGACCCTCAAACGTGGAAATAACCACTTCCTGTTGTAAGTGGGCGGGGCTTAGGTCTAGACCAGCAATGGTCACATTAATCTTTTCAGGACTGATCCCTTATTAATCCCTATAAGTTTTAGGGTGATCAGATCAAAATTGAGAATTTTATAGTGATTTATGATGTCACGCCGCCGCATGGAACTTCGCCATGGCGTCACGGCCACGCCGTGCAGCGTAGAGCAACGTCCTTTATCAGATCTCTTCACCAACATGTTTTGTGATGCCTGAGTGAATTTGGGCCATGTGGTGTCCACCAAGCCAGAGTTATTGGTGTGTGAGCAAAAAACAACACTTTTGACCTCCAGGGGGCGTGGCTATTTCATAATCAAAATATTGACATATAGAACTCTGTAGGAGGGGACTGCCATCATATCTAGCAAATTTGGTGCAGAAATGTTGCTTTATGTGGGAGTTATATCCGTTTAATTTTTCATGGCGAGACATCAAACTTTGAGGCCCCGCCCCTCGTAAACTAAGTCTCCTATTAGAAGAAATAACACAACATTTAATCACACATGTCTCCTGTACATCCTGAGCAATTTGTGACTCAGTGGGATAAAAGCTCTAGGACGAGTTCGTTAAAATGCGAGGTGCTAAAACGCCAAAATATTGACTTTGACCTAAAATGGCCGCCTTCCTGTCGACATTTCACCATGACATTAAGAGGATTTTTTGTTTGTACTGTCATGTAGATCATGTGTATGAATTTTCATAAAGATTAACGACATGCAGTGGCGGGGCACCTAAAATAGGTGGCGCTCTCGTTCAGTTTCGCCCAAACATTCTGGAGCACCTCAAAATATCAAATTTTTCGCATTCCCTTGGGGGGGTACGCAAAATTTGGTGAGTTTTCGAGCACGTTCAGGCCTCCAAAAAAGCACGCGAAGTGTCCGAATAAAAATAATAATAATAATAATAATAATAATAATTAAAACCGCAAGCGGTGATATAGGCCCTCGCACCATGGCGCCGCTCGGCATAATGCCACCGCCTCCCCTGCCATCATCCTTCCCATGCCTCTCTCAACCTAAAGTGCAGCCAGACTGCACTTCAGGCCATTTAGGCCTTATGAAGGGTCACTTCCTGTCACCAAGGGGCGGGGCTAATTTATAATCTAATTATTGACATGCACAAATGTGAAGAATATGACTGGCATCATCTGTAGTGAATTTGGTGCAGGTTGGTTGTTTTTTGTGGGAGTTATGTCAGTTTTCCTTTTCGTTGCATCACATCTGCTTTGCTGCCCCGCCTCTCCTAAATGATATCCCCTATTAAAAGAAATAGCACAACTTTTAATCACACATGCCTCTTGAGCATCCTAACTCATTTGGGTTAAAGTTGGACAAAATTCTTAGAAGGAACTTCTCAAAATGCATGACCAAGAAAATGACAGAAATGACCCCAAAAATGACACCTTTTTCAAAATGGCCGACTTCCTGTTGGATTTAGCCCATATGTCCAAGAGACTTTTTTGAAGGTGCTGGAATGGTCTATGAGTGTGCTGAATTTTATCCATGTCAGTCAATGTAGTGGGCGGGGCTGATTGATTGAAATATTGTAGGGGGCGCTATGGAGCCATTTACTATCTTTTCCACTATATTATAATTTTACTCTATTAAGGACATAACTGTCATGACTCATGGCAAGTATGGTGAAGATCAAAGGTTTCATGGCTTTGTTACAGGTACTTCCTGGTTCACGATATCAGACACTTGTTGTTGCCAAGGGGTGGTGCTAGTTCATAGTCATATTATTGCATTGTATATTTTGTTCATCATGGGACTGGCATCAAATGTGGTGATTCCTGTGCTGATATGTTGTTTTATGTGGGAGTTTTATCAATAAGTCTTTGTTAATGAGACATAAAACTTTGAAGGGCCGCCCCTCCTAAACTAAATCTTCTATTAGAAGAAATAACACAACTTTAAATCACACATGCCTCCTGAGCATCCTGTGCAAGTTGGGTGTCAGTTGGACAATATCCCTAGGAGGAGTTGTTTAAAATGCATGGCAAAGAAATGACCCCAAAAATGGCACCTTTTTCAAAATGGCCGACTTCCTGTTGAATTTAGCCCATATGTCCAAGAGACTTTTTTGAAGGTACTGGCAGGTTCTCCAACTGTGCTGAATTTTATCCATGTCGATCAATGTAGTGGGCGGGGCTGATTGATTGAAATATTGTAGGGGGCGCTATGGAGACATGCTCCATTTATTCCATAATGTTTCAATGGGGCTTAGTTCAGGGCCTTACTGTCATCAGTCATGGCAAGTATGGTGGCGGTCCAAGGTTCCATGGCTTGGTCACAGGTACTTCCTGTTTCATGGCGTTGGACCGCCATTCGCCATGTCCCGTTTAGCGTAGCGACTTGAGGTTTTTATTGTGGCATCATGAAAGGGTTTGACATGTTTTGGAGGAGGCTCAAGGGTTTTGGACCATTTGCTGAGAAGCATGACCCTCAAACGTGGAAAAAAACACTTCCTGTTGTAAGTGGGCGGGGCTTAGGTCTACACTAGCAATGGTCACATTAATCTGTTCAGGACTGATCCCTTATTAATCCCTATAAGTTTTAGGGTGATCAGATCAAAATTGACAATTTTATAGTGATTTATGATGTCACGCCGCCGCATGGAACTTCGCCATGGCGTCACAGGCACGCCGTGCAGCGTAGAGCAACGTCCTTTACCAGATCTCTTCACCAACATGTTTTGTGATGCCTGAGTGAATTTGGGCCATGTGGTGTCCACCAAGCCAGAGTTATGGGTGTGTGAGCAAAAAACAACACTTTTGACCTCCAGGGGGCGTGGCTATTTCATAATCAAAATATTGACATATAGTACTCTGTAGAAGGGGACTGCCATCATATCTAGAAAATTTGGTGCAGAAATGTTGCTTTATGTGGGAGTTATATCCGTTTAATTTTTCATGGCGAGACATCAAACTTTGAGGCCCCGCCCCTCGTAAACTAAGTCTCCTATTAGAAGAAATAACACAACATTTAATCACACATGCCTCCTGAACATCCTGAGCAATTTGTGGCTCAGTGGGATAAAAGCCCTAGGACGAGTTCGTTAAAATGCGAGGTGCTAAAACGCCAAAATATTGATTTTGACCTAAAATGGCCGCCTTCCTGTCGACATTTCACCATGACATTAAGAGGATTTTTTGTTTGTACTGTCATGTAGATAATGTGTATGAATTTTCATAAAGATTAACGACATGCAGTGGCGGGGCACCTAAAATAGGTGGCGCTCTCGTTCAGTTTCGCCCAAACATTCTGGAGCACCTCAAAATATCAAATTTTTCGCATTCCCTTGGGGGGGTACGCAAAATTTGGTGAGTTTTCGAGCACGTTCAGGCCTCCAAAAAAGCACGCGAAGTGTCCGAATAAAAATAATAATAATAATTAAAACCGCAGGCGGTGATATAGGCCCTCGCACCATGGCGCCACTCGGCATAATGCCACCGCCTCCCCTGGCAACATCCTTCCCATGCCCCTCTCAACCTAAAGTGCAGCCAGACTGCACTTCAGGCCATTTAGGCCTTATGAACGGTCACTTCCTGTCAACAAGGGGCGGGGCTAATTTATGATCTAATTATTGACATGCACAAATGTGAAGGATATGACTGGCATCATCTGTAGCAAATTTGATGCAGGTTGGTTGTTTTTTGGGGGAGTTATGTCAGTTTTCCTTTTCATTGCATCACATCTGCTTTGCTGCCCCGCCTCTCCTAAATGATATCCCCTATTAAAAGAAATAGCACAACTTTTAATCACACATGCCTCTTGAGCATCCTGACTCATTTGGGTTAAAGTTAGATAAAATTCTTAGAAGGAACTTCTCAAAATGCATGACAAAGAAAATGACAGAAATGACCCCAAAAATGGCACCTTTTTCAAAATGGCCGACTTCCTGTTGGATTTAGCCCATATATCCAAGAGACTTTTTTGAAGGTACTGGGAGGGTCTATAAGTGTGCTGAATTTTATCCATGTCAGTCAATGTAGTGGGCGGGGCTGATTGATTGAAATATTGTAGGGGGCGCTATGGAGCCATTTACTATCTTTTCCACTATGTTGTAATTTTATTCTATTAAGTACATAACTGTCATGACTCATGGCAAGTATGGTGAAGATCAACAATTTCATGGCTTTGTTACAGGTACTTCCTGGTTCATGATATCAGACACTTGTTGTTGCCAAGGGGCGGGGCTAATTCATAGTCATATTATTGCATTGTAGATTTTGTTCATCATGGGACTGGCATCAAATGGGTCGATTCCTGTGCTGATATGTTGTTTTATGTGGGAGTTTTAGCAATAAGTCTTTGTTAATGAGACATCAAACTTTGAGGGCCCGCTCCTCCTAAACTAAATCTTCTATTAGAAGAAATAACACAACTTTAAATCACACATGCCTCCTGAGCATCCTGTGCAAGTTGGGTGTCAGTTGGACAATATCCCTAGGAGGAGTTGTTTAAAATGCATGGCAAAGAAATGACCCCAAAAATGGCACCTTTTTCAAAATGGCCGACTTCCTGTTGAATTTAGCCCATATGTCCAAGAGACTTTTTTGAAGGTACTGGAAGGTTCTCCAACTGTGCTGAATTTTATTCATGTCGGTCCATGTAGTGGGCGGGGCTGATTGATTGAAATTTTGTAGGGGGCGCTATGGAGACATGCTCCATTTATTCCATAATGTTTCAATGGGGCTTAGTTCAGGGCCTTACTGTCATCAGTCATGGCAAGTATGGTGGCGGTCCAAGGTTCCATGGCTTGGTCACAGGTACTTCCTGTTTCATGGCGTTGGACCGCCATTCGCCATGTCCCGTTTAGCGTAGCGACTTGAGGTTTTTATTGTGGCATCATGAAAGGGTTTGACATGTTTTGGAGGAGGCTCAAGTGTTTTGGACCATTTGCTTAGAAGCATGACCCTCAAACGTGCAAAAAACCACTTCCTATTGTAAGTGGGCGGGGCTTAGGTCGACACCAGCAATGGTCACATTAATCTGTTCAGGACTGATCCCTTATTAATCCCTATAAGTTTTAGGGTGATCAGATCAAAATTGACAATTTTATAGTGATTTATGATGTCACGCCGCCGCATGGAACTTCGCCATGGCGTCACGGGCACGCCGTGCAGCGTAGAGCAACGTCCTTTACCAGATCTCTTCACCAACATGTTTTGTGATGCCTGAGTGAATTTGGGCCATGTGGTGTCCACCAAGCCAGAGTTATGGGTGTGTGAGCAAAAAACAACACTTTTGACCTCCAGGGGGCGTGGCTATTTCATAATCAAAATATTGACATATAGAACTCTGTAGGAGCGGACTGCCATCATATCTAGCAAATTTGGTGCAGAAATGTTGCTTTATGTGGGAGTTATATCCGTTTAATTTTTCCTGGCGAGACATCAAACTTTGAGGCCCCGCCCCTCGTAAACTAAGTCTCCTATTAGAAGAAATAACACAACATTTAATCACACATGCCTCCTGAACATCCTCAGCAATTTGTGGCTCAGTGGGATAAAAGCTCTAGGACGAGTTCGTTAAAATGCGAGGTGCTAAAACGCCAAAATATTGACTTTGACCTAAAATGGCCGCCTTCCTGTCGACATTTCACCATGACATTAAGAGGATTTTTTGTTCGCCCTAGCATGTAGATCATGTGTATGAATTTTCATAAAGATTAACGACATGCAGTGGCGGGGCACCTAAAATAGGTGGCGCTCTCGTTCAGTTTCGCCCAAACATTCTGGAGCACCTCAAAATATCAAATTTTTTGTATTCCCTTGGGGGGGTACGCAAAATTTGGTGAGTTTTCGAGCACGTTCAGGCTTCCAAAAAAGCACGCGAAGTGTCCGAATAAAAATAATAATAATAATAATAATTAAAACCGCAGGCGGTAATATAGGCCCTCGCACCATGGCGCCGCTCGGCATAATGCCACCGCCTCCCCTGCAAACATCCTTCCCATGCCTCTCTCAACCTAAAGTGCAGCCAGACTGCACTTCAGGCTGTTAAGGCCTTATGAACGGTCACTTCCTGTCACCAAGGGGCGGGGCTAACTAATAATCTAATTATTGACATGCAGAAATGTGAAGGATATGACTGACATCATCTGTAGCAAATTTGGTGCATGTTGGTTGTTTTTTGTGGGAGTTATGTCAGTTTTCCTTTTCATTGCATCACAGCTGCTTTGCTGCCCCGCCTCTCCTAAACGATATCCCCTATTAAAAGAAACAACACAACTTTTAATCACACATGCCTCTTGAGCATCCTGACTCATTTGGGTTAAAGTTAGATAAAATTCTTAGCAGGACTTCCTCAAAATGCATGGCAAAGCAAATGACAGAAATGACCCCGAAAATGACAACTTTTTCAAAATGGCTGACTTCCTGTTGGATTTAGGCCATATGTCCAAGAGACGTTTTTCAAGGTACTGGGAGGGTCTACAAGTTTCCCGAATCATATCCATGTCAGTCAATACAGTGGGCGGGGCTGATTGATTGAAATATTGTAGGGGGCGCTATGGAGCCATTTACGATCTTCTCCACTATATTGTAATTTTACTCTATTAAGGACATAACTGTCATGACTCATGGCAAGTATGGTGAAGATCAACAATTTCACGGCTTTGTCACAGGTACTTCCTGGTTCATGATATCAGACACTTGTTGTTGCCAAGGGGTGGGGCTAATTCAGAGTCATATTATTGCATTGTAGATTTTGTTCATCATGGGACTGGCATCAAATGTGGTGATTCCTGTGCTGATATGTTGTTTTATGTGGGAGTTTTAGCAATAAGTCTTTGTTAATAAGACATCAAACTTTGAGGGCCCGCCCCTCCTAAACTAAATCTTCTATTAGAAGAAATAACACAACTTTAAATCACACATGCCTCCTGAGCATCCTGTGCAAGTTGGGTGTCAGTTGGACAATATCCCTAGGAGGAGTTGTTTAAAATGCATGGCAAAGAAATGACCCCAAAAATGGCGCCTTTTTCAAAATGGCCGACTTCCTGTTGAATTTAGCCCATATGTCCAAGAGACTTTTTTGAAGGTACTGGAAGGTTCTCCAACTGTGCTGAATTTTATCCATGTCGGTCCATGTAGTGGGCGGGGCTGATTGATTGAAATTTTGTAGGGGGCGCTATAGAGACATGCTCCATGTATTCCATTATGTTTCAATGAGGCTTAGTTCAGGACCTGACTGTCATCAGTCATGGCAAGTTTGGTGGCGGTCCAAGGTTCCATGGCTTGGTCACAGGTACTTCCTGTTTCATGGCGTTGGACCGCCATTCGCCATGTCCCGTTTAGCGTAGCGACTTGAGGTTTTTATTGTGGCATCATGAAAGGGTTTGACATGTTTTGGAGGAGTCTCAAGTGTTTGGGACAATTTGCTTAGAAGCATGACCCTCAAACGTGCAAAAAAACACTTCCTGTTGTAAGTGGGCGGAGTTTAGGTCTACACCAGCAATGGTCACAGTAATCTGTTCAGGACTGATCCCTTATTAATCCCTATAAGTTTTAGGGTGATCAGATCAAAATTGACAATTTAATAGTGATTTATGATGTCACGCCGCCGCATGGAAATTCGCCATGGCGTCACGGGCACGCCGTGCAGCGTAGAGCAACGTCCTTTATCAGATCTCTTCACCAACATGTTTTGTGATGCCTGAGTGAATTTGGGCCATGTGGTGTCCACCAAGCCAGCGTTATGGGTGTGTGAGCAAAAAACAACACTTTTGACCTCCAGGGGGCGTGGCTATTTCATAATCAAAATATTGACATATAGAACTCTGTAGGAGGGGACTGCCATCATATCTAGCAAATTTGGTGCAGAAATGTTGCTTTATGTGGGAGTTATATCCGTTTAATTTTTCCTGGCGAGACATCAAACTTTGAGGCCCCGCCCCTCGTAAACTAAGTCTCCTATTAGAAGAAATAACACAACATTTAATCACACATGCCTCCTGAACATCCTGAGCAATTTGTGGCTCAGTGGGATAAAAGCTCTAGGACGAGTTCGTTAAAATGCGAGGTGCTAAAACGCCAAAATATTGACTTTGACCTAAAATGGCCGCCTTCCTGTCGACATTTCACCATGACATTAAGAGGATTTTTTGTTTGTACTGTCATGTAGATCATGTGTATGAATTTTCATAAAGATTAACGACATGCAGTGGCGGGGCACCTAAAATAGGTGGCGCTCTCCTTCAGTTTCGCCCAAACATTCTGGAGCACCTCAAAATATCAAATTTTTCGCATTCCCTTGGGGGGGTACGCAAAATTTGGTGAGTTTTCGAGCACGTTCAGGCCTCCAAAAAAGCACGCGAAGTGTCCGAATAAAAATAATAATAATAATAATAATAATAATAAACATTGCAATTACAATAGGCCTTCGCACCGCCAAGGTGCTCGGGCCTAATTAAAACCGCAAGCGGTGATATAGGCCCTCGCACCATGGCGCCGCTCGGCATAATGCCACCGCCTCCCCTGGCAACATCCTTCCCATGCCTCTCTCAATCTAAAGTGCAGCCAAACTGCACTTCAGGCCGTTTAGGCCTTATGAACGGTCAGTTCCTGTCACCAAGGGGCGGGGCTAATTCATAATCTAATTATTGACATACAGAAATGTGAAGGATATGACTGGCATCATCTGTAGCAAATTTGGTGCAGGTTGGTCGTTTTTTGGGGGATTTATGTCAGTTTTTATTTTTGTTGCATCACATCTGCTTTGCTGCCCCGCCTCTCCTAAACGATATCCCCTATTAAAAGAAATAGCACAACTTTTAATCACATATGTCTGTTGAGCATCCTGACTCATTTGGGTTAAAGTTGAATAAAATTCTTAGGAGGAGTTGCTCAAAATGCATGGCAAAGAAAATGACAAAATGACCCCAAATATGTTACCTTTTTCAAAATGGCCGACTTCCTGTTGGATTTAGCCCATATGTCCAAGAGACTTTTTTGAAGGTACTGGGAGCGTCTACAAGTTTCCCGAATCATATCCATGTCAGTCAATGCAGTGGGCGGGGCTGATTGATTGAAATATTGTAGGGGGCGCTATGGAGCCACTTACTATCTTTTCCACTATATTGTAATTTTACTCTATTAAGTACATAACTGTCATGACTCATGGCAAGTATGGTGAAGATCAACAATTTCGTGGCTTTGTTACAGGTACTTCCTGGTTCATGATATCAGACACTTGTTGTTGCCAAGGGGTGGGGCTAGTTCATAGTCCCATTATTGCATTGTATATTTTGTTCATCATGGGACTGGCATCAAATGTGTCGATTCCTGTGCTGATATGTTGTTTTATATGGGAGTTTTAGCAATAAGTCTTTGTTAATGAGACATAAAACTTTGAGGGCCCGCCCCTCCTAAACTAAATCTTCTATTAGAAGAAATAACACAACTTTAAATCACACATGCCTCCTGAGCATCCTGTGCAAGTTGGGTGTCAGTTGGACAATATCCCTAGGAGGAGTTGTTTAAAATGCATGGCAAAGAAATGACCCCAAAAATGGCACCTTTTTCAAAATGGCCGACTTCCTTTTGAATTTAGCCCATATGTCCAAGAGACTTTTTTGAAGGTACTGGAAGTTTCTCCAACTGTGCTGAATTTTATCCATGTCGGTCCATGTAGTGGGCGGGGCTGATTGATTGAAATTTTGTAGGGGGCGCTATGGAGACATGCTCCATTTATTCCATAATGTTTCAATGGGGCTTAGTTCAGGGCCTTACTGTCATCAGTCATGGCAAGTTTGGTGGCGGTCCAAGGTTCCATGGCTTGGTCACAGGTACTTCCTGTTTCATGGCGTTGGACCGCCATTCGCCATGTCCCGTTTAGCGTAGCGACTTGAGGTTTTTATTGTGGCATCATGAAAGGGTTTGACATGTTTTGGAGGAGTCTCAAGTGTTTGGGACCATTTGCTTAGAAGCATGACCCTCAAACGTGGAAAAAAACACTTCCTGTTGTAAGTGGGCGGAGCTTAGGTTTAGACCAGCAATGGTCACAGTAATCTGTTCAGGATTGATCCCTTATTAATCCCTATAAGTTTTAGGGTGATCAGATCAAAATTGACAATTTTATAGTGATTTATGATGTCACGCCGCCGCATGGAACTTCGCCATGGCGTCACGGGCACGACGTGCAGGGTAGAGCAACGTCCTTTACCAGATCTCTTCACCAACATGTTTTGTGATGCCTGAGTGAATTTGGGCCATGTGGTGTCCACCAAGCCAGAGTTATGGGTGTGTGAGCAAAAAACAACACTTTTGACCTCCAGGGGGCGTGGCTATTTCATAATCAAAATATTGACATATAGAACTCTGTAGGAGGGGACTGCCATCATATCTAGCAAATGTGGTGCAGAAATGTTGCTTTATGTGGGAGTTATATCCGTTTAATTTTTCATGGCGAGACATCAAACTTTGAGGCCCCGCCCCTCGTAAACTAAGTCTCCTATTAGAAGAAATAACACAACATTTAATCACACATGCCTCCTGAACATCCTGAGCAATTTGTGGCTCAGTGGGATAAAAGCTCTAGGACGAGTTCGTTAAAATGCGAGGCGCTAAAACGCCAAAATATTGACTTTGACCTAAAATGGCTGCCTTCCTGTCAACATTTCACCATGACATTAAGAGGATTTTTTGTTTGCCCTAGCATGTAGATCATGTGTATAAATTTTCATAAAGATTGATGACATGCAGTGGCGGGGCACCTAAAATAGGTGGCGCTCTCATTCAGTTTCGCCCAAACATTCTGGAGCACCTCAAAATATCAAATTTTTCGTATTCCCTTGGGGGGGTACGCAAAATTTGGTGAGTTTTCGAGCACGTTCAGGCCTCCAAAAAAGCACGCGAAGTGTCCGAATAAAAATAATAATAATAATAAACGCTGCAATTACAATAGGCCTTCGCACCGCCAAGGTGCTCGGGCCTAATAATAATAAACATTGCAATTACAATAGGCCTTCGCACTGCCAAGGTGCTCGGGCCTAATTAAAACCGCAGGCGGTGATATAGGCCCTCGCACCATGGCGCCACTCGGCATAATGCCACCGCCTCCCCTGGCAACATCCTTCCCATGCCCCTCTCAACCTAAAGTGCAGCCAGACTGCACTTCAGGCCATTTAGGCCTTATGAACGGTCACTTCCTGTCAACAAGGGGCGGGGCTAATTTATGATCTAATTATTGACATGCACAAATGTGAAGGATATGACTGGCATCATCTGTAGCAAATTTGATGCAGGTTGGTTGTTTTTTGGGGGAGTTATGTCAGTTTTCCTTTTCATTGCATCACATCTGCTTTGCTGCCCCGCCTCTCCTAAATGATATCCCCTATTAAAAGAAATAGCACAACTTTTAATCACACATGCCTCTTGAGCATCCTGACTCATTTGGGTTAAAGTTAGATAAAATTCTTAGAAGGAACTTCTCAAAATGCATGACAAAGAAAATGACAGAAATGACCCCAAAAATGGCACCTTTTTCAAAATGGCCGACTTCCTGTTGGATTTAGCCCATATATCCAAGAGACTTTTTTGAAGGTACTGGGAGGGTCTATAAGTGTGCTGAATTTTATCCATGTCAGTCAATGTAGTGGGCGGGGCTGATTGATTGAAATATTGTAGGGGGCGCTATGGAGCCATTTACTATCTTTTCCACTATGTTGTAATTTTATTCTATTAAGTACATAACTGTCATGACTCATGGCAAGTATGGTGAAGATCAACAATTTCATGGCTTTGTTACAGGTACTTCCTGGTTCATGATATCAGACACTTGTTGTTGCCAAGGGGCGGGGCTAATTCATAGTCATATTATTGCATTGTAGATTTTGTTCATCATGGGACTGGCATCAAATGGGTCGATTCCTGTGCTGATATGTTGTTTTATGTGGGAGTTTTAGCAATAAGTCTTTGTTAATGAGACATCAAACTTTGAGGGCCCGCTCCTCCTAAACTAAATCTTCTATTAGAAGAAATAACACAACTTTAAATCACACATGCCTCCTGAGCATCCTGTGCAAGTTGGGTGTCAGTTGGACAATATCCCTAGGAGGAGTTGTTTAAAATGCATGGCAAAGAAATGACCCCAAAAATGGCACCTTTTTCAAAATGGCCGACTTCCTGTTGAATTTAGCCCATATGTCCAAGAGACTTTTTTGAAGGTACTGGAAGGTTCTCCAACTGTGCTGAATTTTATTCATGTCGGTCCATGTAGTGGGCGGGGCTGATTGATTGAAATTTTGTAGGGGGCGCTATGGAGACATGCTCCATTTATTCCATAATGTTTCAATGGGGCTTAGTTCAGGGCCTTACTGTCATCAGTCATGGCAAGTATGGTGGCGGTCCAAGGTTCCATGGCTTGGTCACAGGTACTTCCTGTTTCATGGCGTTGGACCGCCATTCGCCATGTCCCGTTTAGCGTAGCGACTTGAGGTTTTTATTGTGGCATCATGAAAGGGTTTGACATGTTTTGGAGGAGTCTCAAGTGTTTTGGACCATTTGGTTAGAAGCATGACCCTCAAACGTGCAAAAAACCACTTCCTATTGTAAGTGGGCGGGGCTTAGGTCGACACCAGCAATGGTCACATTAATCTGTTCAGGACTGATCCCTTATTAATCCCTATAAGTTTTAGGGTGATCAGATCAAAATTGACAATTTTATAGTGATTTATGATGTCACGCCGCCGCATGGAACTTCGCCATGGCGTCACGGGCACGCCGTGCAGCGTAGAGCAACGTCCTTTACCAGATCTCTTCACCAACATGTTTTGTGATGCCTGAGTGAATTTGGGCCATGTGGTGTCCACCAAGCCAGAGTTATGGGTGTGTGAGCAAAAAACAACACTTTTGACCTCCAGGGGGCGTGGCTATTTCATAATCAAAATATTGACATATAGAACTCTGTAGGAGCGGACTGCCATCATATCTAGCAAATTTGGTGCAGAAATGTTGCTTTATGTGGGAGTTATATCCGTTTAATTTTTCATGGCGAGACATCAAACTTTGAGGCCCCGCCCCTCGTAAACTAAGTCTCCTATTAGAAGAAATAACACAACATTTAATCACACATGCCTCCTGAACATCCTCAGCAATTTGTGGCTCAGTGGGATAAAAGCTCTAGGACGAGTTCGTTAAAATGCGAGGTGCTAAAACGCCAAAATATTGACTTTGACCTAAAATGGCCGCCTTCCTGTCGACATTTCACCATGACATTAAGAGGATTTTTTGTTCGCCCTAGCATGTAGATCATGTGTATGAATTTTCATAAAGATTAACGACATGCAGTGGCGGGGCACCTAAAATAGGTGGCGCTCTCGTTCAGTTTCGCCCAAACATTCTGGAGCACCTCAAAATATCAAATTTTTTGTATTCCCTTGGGGGGGTACGCAAAATTTGGTGAGTTTTCGAGCACGTTCAGGCTTCCAAAAAAGCACGCGAAGTGTCCGAATAAAAATAATAATAATAATAATAATAATAATAAACATTGCAATTACAATAGGCCTTCGCACTGCCAAGGTGCTCGGGCCTAATAAACACTGCAATTACAATAGGCCTTCGCACTGCCAAGGTGCTCGGGCCTAATAATAATAATAATAATAATAATAAACACTGCAATTACAATAGGCCTTCGCACCGCCAAGGTGCTCGGGCCTAATAATATTAAAACCGCAAGCGGTGATATAGGCCCTCGCACCATGGCGCCACTCGGCATAATGCCACCGCCTCCCCTGGCAACATCCTTCCCATGCCTCTCTCTCTAAACTGCAGCCAGACTGCACTTCAGGCCATTTAGGCCTTATGAAGGGTCACTTTCTGTCACCAAGGGGCGGGGCTAATTCATAATCTAATTATTGCCATGCACAAATGTGAAGGATATGACTGGCATCATCTGTAGCAAATTTGGTGCAGGTTGGTTGTTTTTTGTGGGAGTTATGTCAGTTTTCCTTTTCATTGCATCACATCTGCTTTGCTGCCCCGCCTCTCCTAAATGATATCCCCTATTAAAAGAAATAGCACAACTTTTAATCACACATGCCTCTTGAGCATCCTGACTCATTTGGGTTAAAGTTGGACAAAATTCTTAGGAGAAGTTCCTCAAAATGCATGGCAGAGAAAATGACAGAAATGACCCCAAAAATGGCACCTTTTTCAACATGGCCGACTTCCTGTTTGATTTAGCCCATATGTCCAAGAGACTTTTTTGAAGGTACAGGAAGGGGCTACAAGTGTGCTGAATTTGATCCATGTCGATCAATGTAGTGGGCGGGGCTGATTGATTGAAATATTGGAGGGGGCGCTATGGAGCTATTTACTATCTTTTCCACTATATTGTAATTGTATTCTATTAAGGGCATAACTGTCATGACTCATGGCAAGTATGGTGAAGATCAAAGGTTTCATGGCTTTGTTACAGGTACTTCCTGGTTCATGATATCAGACACTTGTTGTTGCCAAGGGGTGGGGCTAGTTCATAGTCATATTATTGCATTGTATATTTTGTTCATCATGGAACCGGCATCAAATGTGTTGATTCCTGTGCTGATATGTTGTTTTATGTGGGAGTTTTAGCAATAAGTCTTTGTTAATGAGACATAAAACTTTGAGGGCCCGCCCCTCCTAAACTAAATCTTCTATTAGAAGAAATAACACAACTTTAAATCACACATGCCTCCTGAGCATCCTGTGCAAGTTGGGTGTCAGTTGGACAATATCCCTAGGAGGAGTTGTTTAAAATGCATGGCAAAGAAATGGCCCCAAAAATGGCACCTTTTTCAAAATGGCCGAATTCCTGTTGGATTCAGCCCATATGTCCAAGAGACTTTTTTGAAGGTAGTGGAAGGTTCTCCAACTGTGCTCAATTTTATCCATGTCGGTCCATGTAGTGGGCGGGGCTGATTGATTGAAATTTTGTAGGGGGCGCTGTGGAGACATGCTCCATGTATTCCATAATGTTTCAATGGGGCTTAGTTCAGGGCCTTACTGTCATCAGTCATGGCAAGTTTGATGGCGGTCCAAGGTTCCATGGCTTGGTCACAGGTACTTCCTGTTTCATGGCGTTGGACCGCTATTCGCCATGTCCCGTTTAGCGTAGCGACTTGAGGTTTTTATTGTGGCATCATGAAAGGGTTTGACATGTTTTGGAGGAGTCTCAAGTGTTTGGGACCATTTCCTTAGAAGCATGACCCTCAAACGTGGAAAAAACCACTTCCTGTTGTAAGTGGGCGGGGCTTAGGTCTAGACCAGCAATGGTCACATTAATCTGTTCAGGACTGATCCCTTATTAATCCCTATAAGTTTTAGGGTGATCAGATCAAAATTGACAATTTTATAGTGATTTATGATGTCACGCCGCCGCATGGAACTTTGCCATGGCGTCACGGGCACGCCGTGCAGCGTAGAGCAACGTCCTTTACCAGATCTCTTCACCAACATGTTTTGTGATGCCTGAGTGAATTTGGGCCACTGCATCTTATAATTATTTCCATAAGTGTAATGAACAAAAAAGTTTACAAATGTGTATGAAGTCAGCAGCGAGGGTGCAACACATAAAACATGAACAGGAATTATTGACCTTCTATTGTGGAATCTAAACTTCACATCTTTTGTATATAGTTGTGTCTTCTGTTTGTGGATCATAGACTTTTCTCTGTGGGATTTGTGGTGTGTTTATACACTGTTAGATCTGTATTTATTACAGTCATAAATTGTAATAAACTTTTATCTTGTTCCTGTATGATCACATCCTACTGCAGTTATTTAGATGACTTGAATGTATTGAATAAATGGGGAAAAGCATTTAAATTTCTTTATTTTAAAAACGCTTCAAAGTGTACAAAGTAGCTCAAATTACTTAATTAGTAACACAAAGTTATAAGTAAGAAACAATACAATCAACGAACATGTAAACAATAGATTCCACAGAAATGCTATTAAATTGTGGTTTACTAGAAAAAAAAAAAAGAATCAAACACCAAAAATAAAACCAATGTTGTGTCTGTGCAGATCAGGAAACTGCTCTTCAGTAGCCACACAGCAACTGGGAATCAAGCCTTGTTTCCTTCTGAGGAGCTGGGATGTGAGTCTTCTTAGGTCCTTCACATTTATGTCATCAAGACGTCTCTGCAAAATTATACAAAAGATTGGTTAGATAAATAGAGCCACATTTTACTAACTGATGGAAAACAAAGTGAAAAGTGAAAGATCAGATTTTTTAGTGAAGGTCTGTGTCTACCAACTTTGTTCAGAGACTAAGTTAATATATTACTGTAATATCTAAAACTAATGTCTGGATGCCAAAGCAACAAGTAACATATGGAAGACAGAGCAGTAGGTAACAAGCTCAAATATAAAATTACATTTATGTTACAACAACAAATAATACATAAAACAGTTACCATTGACGAGGCTGAAGTTAGCTTCCGATCCGCAGCTTATGGCTGCAATATGTGTAAAGGGCAATTACACTGAATTTTTTGGAAACGCCACCACATTAGACCAGGTACTGACAAAAAACTGGTATAGTATGTGGAATATTTTAGCCCACATTTGAAGAGTCTAAGTGTTTTAGTTTTTTGTCAGGACCTGATGTAATGTGGTCCAGATGCCAAAAAAGTCATGAAATGACCCTTATTTGCATTTTCACAAATAGAATAAAGATTTCACAAATCAGACACTATGTTTTATTGAATCTGCATAGTATGTGGAATATTTTAACCCAGGTTTTAAGAGTCCAAGTGTTGTAGTTTTTTGTCAGGACCTGGTCTAATGTGGTGTTTCCGAAAAATTCAGTGGAATTGCCCTTTACACATATTGCGAATCGGAAGCTAACTTCAGCCTCGTTTACCATTGTTGGTTATTGGAATACTGTGGAATTCCTGTAATAAATGTTTTTTATCAGTAATATCTTGAGACAAAACAGTGAACATGAAACTGCATTTTACCTGTACTACAGCTAGCCAGTCACATCTCTGGAAGCTGCAGCTCGTCTTCCTCAGACTGACCCGCTTGTCCTCGGACCGTCCACCAGCCCTGCCTCGGCCTTCCTGGCAACCTTAACATGTCATATTCATCACTGAAAACAAGTGTGTACACGGATCATCGCTGTAACAACATTCAAACATGTAAATTCTGCATTATGTCAGTGTCTGACTGCCTGTGTTAGGCTGATTCAGTCTAACATCAGCTGAATATATGCAGAAATATTAATCAAGTTAGAATTAGCCTAACAACTATAGCTAGCTTAGCACGTAGCTTAGCCTCTTCTTAGTACCACCGTTTATTCCATACGCGATATTGTCATTTTTACGTACTACTTTGCAAAAAAAACACCATAAGAGAGTATCATTTTCAGCATGACGAAGAGCCTGTTGTGTTAACAGTTACTTACCGGTTCATGTGTAGCTGAAATACTGGATGTCATCACACAGTTTGTAAATAAACTTTGAGTCTTGTGGACGGTGACGGTTCCGCTGTATTTAGAGGATGGGAGGGGTGAGGAGCAAGTTTAGCTCACTACTTCCGCCCTGTGGTGGTTTGTAGAGGTAGCAGTTGTGTGGTTTTGCTCACTACATGGCGTTTGCCACCTAGTGTTGGAAAGAATCGCTTTGAAATCTTACATACTCTGGCTTCAATACATTGAAAAAAATAATCTAAAAGTGGATCAAATATGCCACAGTGTTTAATGAAATTGAAAAAAAAATCCCACCAGTTTTCCATATATGGATGTTATATTATTTTTACTTTATTCAAAACAAGAATTAGCTGCTCATTCTCAGAACCAAAGCCTCAGATTTTTTCTTTTTCATGTAATCCCCCACAGTACAGACAAAGAGCAACAGGGAGGAATAATACATAAATGCTTCAAGTTTAGTTTTAATTCATTATGCTTATTAACATGCCTGTGACATTTGTTAAAAACTGTTAACATCATTTACATAAATATAGTTTTCAGTAACTTATTGTTGTAAGTATTAGCCGCACTGGATGTTTTAATCAATCCATCAACAGAGCTGATCCAATACCACTCTATCCAAGAATCCGAACAAATGTCTATAAATCAAAGAGCAATCAGTCTGCTTCTAAACAATAAAACACATATGAAACTGATTCACATAATTAATAATTCCTTCAGATGGACCTGCATGTTCATCTGTACATACATGTCTATAAATATGGTTGGTTGTTTTTTGTGGGAGTTATGTCAGTTTTCCTTTTCATTGGATCACATCTGCTTCGCTGCCCCGCCTCTCCTAAACGATATCCCCTATTAAAAGAAATAACACAACTTTTAATCAGATATGCAGCTTGAGCATCCTGACTCATTTGGGTTACAGTTGGAGAAAATTCTTAGGAGGACCTTCTCAAAATGCATGGCAAAGAAAATGACAGAAATGACCCCAAAAATGGCACCTTTTTCAACATGGCCGACTTCCTGTTTGATTTAGCCCATATGTCCAAGAGACTTTTTTGAAGGTACAGGAAGGGGCTACAAGTGTGCTGAATTTGATCCATGTCGATCAATGTAGTGGGCGGGGCTGATTGATTGAAATATTGGAGGGGGCGCTATGGAGCCATTTACTATCTTTTCCACTATATTGTAATTTTACTCTATTAAGGACATAACTGTCATGACTCATGGCAAGTATGGTGAAGATCAAAGGTTTCATGGCTTTGTTACAGGTACTTCCTGGTTCACGATATCAGACACTTGTTGTTGCCAAGGGGTGGGGCTAATTCATAGTCGTATTATTGCATTGTATATTTTGTTCATCATGGGACTGGCATCAAATGTGTCGATTCCTGTGCTGATATGTTGTTTTATGTGGGAGTTTTAGCAATAAGTCTTTGTTAATGAGACATAAAACTTTGAGGGCCCGCCCCTCCTAAACTAAATCTTCTATTAGAAGAAATAACACAACTTTAAATCACACATGCCTCCTGAGCATCCTGTGCAAGTTGGGTGTCAGTTGGACAATATCCCTAGGAGGAGTTGTTTAAAATGCATGGCAAAGAAATGACCCCAAAAATGGCACCTTTTTCAAAATGGCCGACTTCCTGTTGGATTTAGCCCATATGTCCAAGAGACTTTTTTGAAGGTACTTGCAGGTTCTCAAACTGTGCTGAATTTCATCCATGTCGGTCCGTGTAGTGGGCGGGGCTGACTGATTGAAATTTTGTAGGGGGCGCTATGGAGACATGCTCCATTTATTCCATAATGTTTCAATGGGGCTTAGTTCAGGGCCTTCCTGTCATCAGTCATGGCAAGTATGGTGGAGGTCCAAGGTTCCATGGCTTGGTCACAGGTACTTCCTGTTTCATGGCGTTGGACCGCCATTCGCCATGTCCCGTTTAGCGTAGCTACTTGAGGTTTTTATTGTGGCATCATGAAAGGGTTTGACATGTTTTGGAGGAGTCTCAAGTGTTTGGGATCATTTGCTTAGAAGCATGACCCTCAAACGTGGAAAAAACCACTTCCTGTTGTAAGTGGGCGGGGCTTAGGTCTACACCAGCAATGGTCACATTAATCTGTTCAGGACTGATCCCTTATTAATCCCTATAAGTTTTAGGGTGATCAGATCAAAATTGACAATTTTATAGTGATTTATGATGTCACGCCGCCACATGGAACTTCGCCATGGCGTCACGGGCACGCCGTGCAGCGTAGAGCAATGTCCTTTACCAGATCTCTTCACCAACATGTTTTGTGATGCCTGAGTGAATTTGGGCCATGTGGTGTCCACCAAGCCAGAGTTATGGGTGTGTGAGCAAAAAACAACACTTTTGACCTCCAGGGGGCGTGACTATTTCATAATCAAAATATTGACATACAGAACTCTGTAGGAGGGGACTGCCATCATATCTAGCAAATTTGGTGCAGAAATGTTGCTTTATGTGGGAGTTATATCCGTTTAATTTTTCATGGCGAGACATCAAACTTTGAGGCCCCGCCCCTCGTAAACTAAGTCTCCTATTAGAAGAAATAACACAACATTTAATCACACATGCCTCCTGAACATCCTGAGCAATTTGTGGCTCAGTGGGATAAAAGCTCTAGGACGAGTTCGTTAAAATGCGAGGTGCTAAAACGCCAAAATATTGACTTTGACCTAAAATGGCCGGCTTCTTGTCGACATTTCACCATGACATTAAGAGGATTTTTTGTTCGCCCTAGCATGTAGATCATGTGTATGAATTTTCATAAAGATTAATGACATGCAGTGGCGGGGCACCTAAAATAGGTGGCGCTCTCGTTCACTTTCGCCCAAACATTCTGGAGCACCTCAAAATATCAAATTTTTTGTATTCCCTTGGGGGGGTACGCAAAATTTGGTGAGTTTTCGAGCACGTTCAGGCCTCCAAAAAAGCACGCGAAGTGTCCGAATAAAAATAATAATAATAATAATAATAATAATTAAAGCCGCAAGCGGCATCCATCGGGTCCTCGCCTCATGCCGAACCCTCCACCCGAACTCGCCACAAAGCTTCCGGGTGGATGTGAAGTAAAAGGCACGAATCCAAAACTAGTTTGTTCAAAAACAATGCACATACAGTGCTAAATGGGCGTAAACGCCAAGATGGCGGACACCCCATTGCCATGGTAACAGGTGGTCAATGCACTTTTTTACTCGCCTTGGGTTGTTACACATGTGTACCGAATTTCGTATCCCTAGGTCTAAGTAGACAATCGGGCCCCTAGGGGCCACCCCCAAAAAGTGCCCCCCCCACAATACATTCTATAATTTGTTAAGGACCTACCAAATATTAATATTTACAGTTTTGGTGCACATCGCATGAATATGTGCGAAGATATAAGCAAACCGTGTTTCATGGCGAGAAGGTTTTTTTCCAAGATGGCGGACACTCCGTTGCCATGGTAACAGGTTGTTAATTGAGTTTTTTGCTTTACTTGGGTTGATACACATGTGTGCCGAATTTCATAGCCCTAAGTGAAAGTAGACGATCGGGCCCCCAGGGGCCCCCCAAAAATGTGACCCCCCCCACAATACATATGACAATGCATTAAGGACCTATCAAATATGAATTATTGGAATTTTGGTTCCAATGGGATCTATTTCTGCGAAGATATGAGTGAACCGTGTTTCATGGCGAGGAGTATTTTTTTCAAGATGGCGGACACACCGTTGCCATGGTAACAGGTGCTTAATTGAGTTTTTTGCTCGTCTTGGTTACTTATACATGTGTACCGAATTTCGTAGCCCTAGGTCAAAGTAGACGATCGGGCCCCTAGGGGCCGCCCCCAAAATGTGCCCCCTCCACAATACATATTACAATGCGTTAAGGACCTACCAAATATGAATGATTGGAATTTTGGTTCCGATCGGATGCATTTCTGCAGAGATATAAGCAAACCGTGTTTCATGGCGAGAACGCTTTTTTCCATGGGTTGCCACGGTAACAAGCTTTCTCCTATCAGAAAGATTTGAATAACTTTTGGTCCCCATCTTGTCACGAAGCTCCATGGCGAATGTGGAGCCAATAGCATGAATCGCCTCAGACTAGTTCGTTCAAATACGATGCGCTTAAAGTGATAAAAAGGGCATAAACGCCAAGATGGCGGACACCCCGTTGCCATGGTAACAGGTTCTCAATAGAGTTTTTTTGCTCGTCTTGGTTACTTATACATGTGTACCGAATTTCGTAGCCATAGGTCAAAGTAGACAATCGGGCCCCTAGGGGCCCCCCCGAAAATGTGCCCCCCCCCACAATACATATTACAATGCGTTAAGGACCTACCAAATATGAATTATCTGAATTTTGGTTCCGATCGGATGTATTTCTGCGAAGATATGAGTGAACCGTGTTTCATGGCGAGAACGCTTTTTTCCATGGGTTGCCACGGTAACACGCTTTCTCCTATCAGAAAGATTTGAATAGCTTTTGGTCCCCATCTTGTCACGAAGCTCCATCGCGAATGTGGAGCCAATAGCATGAATCCCCTCAGACTAGTTCGTTCAAATACGATGCGCTTAAAGTGATAAAAAGGGCATAAACGCCAAGATGGCGGCCACCCCGTTGCCATGGTAACAGGTTCTCAATAGAGTTTTTTGCTCGTCTTGGTTACTTATACATGTGTACCGAATTTCGTAGCCCTAGCTCAAAGTAGACTATCGGGCCCCTAGGGGCCCCCCCAAAATGCGCCCCCCCCACAATATATATTACAATGCGTGAAGGACCTACCAAATATGAATTATTTTAATTTTGGTTCCGATCGGATGTATTTCTGCGAAGATATGAGTGAACCGTGTTTCATGGCGAGATCGCTTTTTTCCATGGGTTGCCACGGTAACACGCTTTCGCCTATCAAAAAGATTTGAATAACTTTTGGTCCCCATCTCGTCACGAAGCTCCATGGCGAATGTGGAGCCAATAGCATGAATCGCCTCAGACTAGTTCGTTCAAATGCGATGCGCCCAAATTGACAAAAACGGGCAAAAAAATGGCCGCAAACGCCAAGATGGCGGAAAGCCCGTTGCCATGACAACAGGCGTTTCAATGACTTTTTTACTTGTCTTGATGTGATAGACATGTGTACCGAATTTCGTCGTCCTACGTCAAACTAAATTTTTTTTTCCCCATTCTAGAGGCCATTTTTGGCGTTTCTAGGGGGCGCTGTCGAGGCATTTTTGCATTGGCGTGCATACAAACGCCAAATTATCAAAATTTTCACCGGACGTGAGGTGTGTGCCAAGTTTCGCAACTTTTCACGGGGTCTAAGGGGGTCAAAATTGAGCGAGTTGTGCTTAAAATAATAAACATTACAATAACAATAGGGCCTTGCCATACTTCGTATGGCTCGGACCCTAATAATAATAATAATAATAATAATAATAATAATAAACACTGCAATTACAATAGGCCTTCGCACCGCCAAGGTGCTCGGGCCTAAATAATAATAATTAAAACCGCAAGCGGTGATATAGGCCCTCGCACCATGGCGCCGCTTGGCAGTATGCCACCGCCTCCCCTGGCAACATCCTTCCCATGTCTCTCTCAACCTAAAGTGCTGCCAGACTGCACTTCAGGCCATTTAGGCCTTATGAAGTGTCACTTCCTGTCACCAAGGGGCGGGGCTAATTTATAATCTAATTATTGACATGCACAAATGTGAAGGATATGCCTGGCATCATCTGTAGCAAATTTGGTGCAGGTTGGTTGTTTTTTGTGGGAGTTATGTCAGTTTTCCTTTTCATTGCATCACAGCTGCTTTGCTGCCCCGCCTCTCCTAAACGATATCCCCTATTAAAAGAAATAGCACAACTTTTAATCACACATGCCTCTTGAGCATCCTGACTCATTTGGGTTAAAGTTGGACAAAATTCTTAGAAGGAACTTCTCAAAATGCATGACAAAGAAAATGACAGAAATTGCCCCAAAAATGACACCTTTTTCAAAATGGCCGACTTCCTGTTTGATTTAGCCCATATGTCCAAGAGACTTTTTTGAAGGTGCTGGAATGGTCTATAAGTGTGCTGAATTTTATCCATGTCAGTCAATGTAGTGGGCGGGGCTGATTGATTGAAATATTGTAGGGGGCGCTATGGAGCCATTTACTATCTTTTCCACTATGTTGTAATTTTACTCTATTAAGGACATAACTGTCATGACTCATGGCAAGTATGGTGAAGATCAACAATTTCATGGCTTTGTTACAGGTACTTCCTGGTTCATGATATCAGACACTTGTTGTTGCCAAGGGGTGGGGCTAGTTCATAGTCATGTTATTGCATTGTATATTTTGTTCAGCATGGAACTGGCATCAAATGGGTCGATTCCTGTGGTGATATGTTGTTTTATGTGGGAGTTTTAGCAATAAGTCTTTGTTAATGAGACATCAAACTTTGAGGGCCCGCCCCTCCTAAACTAAATCTTCTATTAGAAGAAATAACACAACTTTAAATCACACATGCCTCCTGAGCATCCTGTGCAAGTTGGGTGTCAGTTGGACAATATCCCTAGGAGGAGTTGTTTAAAATGCATGGCAAAGAAATGACCCCAAAAATGGCACCTTTTTCAAAATGGCCGACTTCCTGTTGGTTTTGGCCCATATGTCCAAGAGACTTTTTTGAAGGTAGTGGAAGGTTCTCCAACTGTGCTGAATTTTATCCATGTCGGTCCATGTAGTGGGCGGGGCTGATTGATTGAAATTTTGTAGGGGGCGCTATGGAGACATGCTCCATGTATTCCATAATGTTTCAATGGGGCTTAGTTCAGGGCCTTACTGTCATCAGTCATGGCAAGTATGGTGGCGGTCCAAGGTTCCATGGCTTGGTCACAGGTACTTCCTGTTTCATGGCATTGGACCGCCATTCGCCATGTCCCGTTTAGCGTAGCGACTTGAGGTTTTTATTGTGGCATCATGAAAGGGTTTGACATGTTTTGGAGGAGGCTCAAGTGTTTGGGACCATTTGCTTAGGAGCATGACCCTCAAACGTGGAAAAAAACACTTCCTGTAGTAAGTGGGCGGAGCTTAGGTCTACACCAGCAATGGTCACATTAATCTGTTCAGGACTGATCCCTTATTAATCCCTATAAGTTTTAGGGTGATCAGATCAAAATTGACAATTTTATAGTGATTTATGATGTCACGCCGCCGCATGGAACTTCGCCATGGCGTCACGGGCACGCCGTGCAGCGTAGAGCAACGTCCTTTACCAGATCTCTTCACCAACATGTTTTGTGATGCCTGAGTGAATTTGGGCCATGTGGTGTCCACCAAGCCAGAGTTATGGGTGTGTGAGCAAAAAACAACACTTTTGACCTCCAGGGGGCGTGGCTATTTCATAATCAAAATATTGACATATAGAACTCTGTAGGAGCGGACTGCCATCATATCTAGCAAATTTGGTGCAGAAATGTTGCTTTATGTGGGAGTTATATCCGTTTAATTTTTCATGGCGAGACATCAAACTTTGAGGCCCCGCCCCTCGTAAACTAAGTCTCCTATTAGAAGAAATAACACAACATTTAATCACACATGCCTCCTGAACATCCTCAGCAATTTGTGGCTCAGTGGGATAAAAGCTCTAGGACGAGTTCGTTAAAATGCGAGGTGCTAAAATGCCAAAATATTGACTTTGACCTAAAATGGCCGCCTTCCTGTCGACATTTCACCATGAAATTAAGAGGATTTTTTGTTCGCCTTAGCATGTAGATCATGTGTATGAATTTTCATAAAGATTAACGACATGCAGTGGCGGGGCACCTAAAATAGGTGGCGCTCACGTTCAGTTTCGCCCAAACATTCTGGAGCACCTCAAAATATCAAATTTTTTGTATTCCCTTGGGGGGGTACGCAAAATTTGGTGAGTTTTCGAGCACGTTCAGGCCTCCAAAAAAGCACGCGAAGTGTCCGAATAAAAATAATAATAATAATAATAATAATAATAATAATTAAAACCGCAAGCGGTGATATAGGCCCTCGCACCATGGCGCCGCTCGGCATAATGCCACCGCCTCCCCTGGCAACATCCTTCCCATGCCTCTCTCAATCTAAAGTGCAGCCAGACTGCACTTCAGGCCATTTAGGCCTTATGAACGGTCACTTCCTGTCACCAAGGGGCGGGGCTAACTTATCATCTAATTATTGCCATGCACAAATGTGAAGGATATGACTGACATCATCTGTAGCAAATTTGGTGCAGGTTGGTTGTTTTTTGTGGGAGTTATGTCAGTTTTCCTTTTCATTGCATCACATCTGCTTTGCTGCCCCGCCTCTCCTAAACGATATCCCCTATTAAAAGAAATAGCACAACTTTTAATCACACATGCCTCTTGAGCATCCTGACTCATTTGGATTAAAGTTAGATAAAAATCTTAGCAGGACTTCCTCAAAAAGCATGGCAAAGAAAATGACAGAAATGACCCCGAAAATGGCACCTTTTTTCAACATGGCCGACTTCCTGTTTGATTTAGCCCATATGTCCAAGAGACTTATTTGAAGGTACTGGGAGGGTCTACAAGTTTCCCGAATCATATCCATGTCAGTCAATGTAGTGGACGGGGCTGATTGATTGAAATATTGTAGGGGGCGCTATCGAGCCATTTACTATCTTTTCCATTATATTGTAATTTTATTTTATTAAGGACATAACTGTCATGACTCATGGCAAGTATGGTGAAGATCAACAATTTCCTGGCTTTGTTACAGGTACTTCCTGGTTCATGATATCAGACACTTCTTGTTGCCAAGGGGTGGGGCTAATTCATAGTCCCATTATTGCATTGCAGATTTTGTTCATCATGGGACTGGCATCAAATGTGTCGATTCCTGTGCTGATATGTTGTTTTATGTGGGAGTTTTAGCAATAAGTCTTTGTTAATGAGACATCAAACTTTGAGGGCCCGCCCCTCCTAAACTAAATCTTCTATTAGAAGAAATAACACAACTTTACATCACACATGCCTCCTGAGCATCCTGTGCAAGTTGGGTGTCAGTTGGACAATATCCCTAGGAGGAGTTGTTTAAAATGCATGGCAAAGAAATGACCCCAAAAATGGCACATTTTTCAACATGGCCGACTTCCTGTTTAATTTAGCCTATATGTCCAAGAGACTTTTTTGAAGGTACTGGAAGGTTCTCCAACTGTGCTGAATTTTTTCCATGTCGGTCCATGTAGTGGGCGGGGCTGATTGATTGAAATTTTGTAGGGGGCGCTATGGTGACATGCTCCATTTATTCCATAATGTTTCAATGGGGCTTAGTTCAGGGCCTTACTGTCATCAGTCATGGCAAGTTTGGTGGCGGTCCAAGGTTCCATGGTTTGGTCACAAGTACTTCCTGTTTCATGGCGTTGGACCGCCATTCGCCATGTCCCGTTTAGCGTAGCGACTTGAGGTTTTGATTGTGGCATCATGAAAGGGTTTGACATGTTTTGGAGGAGTCTCAAGTGTTTGGGACCATTCGCTTAGAAGCATGACCCTCAAACGTGGAAAAAACCACTTCCTGTTGCAAGTGGGCGGGGCTTAGGTCTAGACCAGCAATGGTCACATTAATCTGTTCAGGACTGATCCCTTATTAATCCCTATAAATTTTAGGGTGATCAGATCAAAATTGACAATTTTATAGTGATTTATGATGTCACGCCGCCGCATGGAACTTCGCCATGGCGTCAAAGGGCACGCCGTGCAGCGTAGAGCAACGTCCTTTATCAGATCTCTTCACCAACATGTTTTGTGATGCCTGAGTGAATTTGGGCCATGTGGTGTCCACCAAGCCAGAGTTATGGGTGTGTGAGCAAAAAACAACACTTTTGACCTCCAGGGGGCGTGGCTATTTCATAATCAAAATATTGACATATAGAACTCTGTAGGAGGGGACTGCCATCATATCTTGCAAATTTGTTGCAGAAATGTTGCTTTATGTGGGAGTTATATCCGTTTAATTTTTCATGGCGAGACATCAAACTTTGAGGCCCCACCCCTCGTAAACTAAGTCTCCTATTAGAAGAAATAACACAACATTTAATCACACATGCCTCCTGAACATCCTCAGCAATTTGTGGCTCAGTGGGTTAAAAGCTCTAGGACGAGTTCGTTAAAATGCGAGGATCTAAAACGCCAAAATATTGACTTTGACCTAAAATGGCCGCCTTCCTGTCGACATTTCACCATGACATTAAGAGGATTTTTTGTTTGTCCTGTCATGTAGATCATGTGTATGAATTTTCATAAAGATTAACGACATGCAGTGGCGGGGCACCTAAAATAGGTGGCGCTCTCGTTCAGTTTCGCCCAAACATTCTGGAGCACCTCAAAATATCAAATTTTTCGTATTCCTTTGGGGGGGTACGCAAAATTTGGTGAGTTTTCGAGCACGTTCAGGCCTCCAAAAAAGCATGCGAAGTGTCCGAATAAAAATAATAATAATAATAATAATAAACGCTGCAATTACAATAGGCCTTCGCACTGCCAAGGTGCTCGGGCCTAATTAAAACCGCAGGCGGTGATATAGGCCCTCGCACCATGGCGCCACTCGGCATAATGCCACCGCCTCCCCTGGCAACATCCTTCCCATGCCTCTCTCAACCTAAAGTGCAGCCAGACTGCACTTCAGGCCATTTAGGCCTTATGAAGGGTCACTTCCTGTCACCAAGGGGCGGGGCTAACTTATCATCTAATTATTGACATGCACAAATGTGAAGAATATGACTGGCATCATCTGTTGTGAATTTGGTGCAGGTTGGTTGATCTTTTGTATATAGTTGTGTCTTCTGTTTGTGGATCATAGACTTTTCTCTGTGGGATTTGTGGTGTGTTTATACACTGTTAGATCTGTATTTATTACAGTCATAAATTGTAATAAACTTTTATCTTGTTCCTGTATGATCACATCCTACTGCAGTTATTTAGATGACTTGAATGTATTGAATAAATGGGGAAAAGCATTTAAATTTCTTTATTTTAAAAACGCTTCAAAGTGTACAAAGTAGCTCAAATTACTTAATTAGTAACACAAAGTTATACGTAAGAAACAATACAATCAACGAACATGTAAACAATAGATTCCACAGAAATGCTATTAAATTGTGGTTTACTAGAAAAAAAAAAAAAAAGAATCAAACACCAAAAACAAAACCAATGTTGTGTCTGTGCAGATCAGGAAACTGCTCTTCAGTAGCCACACAGCAACTGGGAATCAAGCCTTGTTTCCTTCTGAGGAGCTGGGATGTGAGTCTTCTTAGGTCCTTCACATTTATGTCATCAAGACGTCTCTGCAAAATTATACAAAAGATTGGTTAGATAAATAGAGCCACATTTTACTAACTGATGGAAAACAAAGTGAAAAGTGAAAGATCAGATTTTTTAGTGAAGGTCTGTGTCTACCAACTTTGTTCAGAGACTAAGTTAATCTATTACTGTAATATCTAAAACTAATGTCTGGATGCCAAAGCAACAAGTAACATATGGAAGACAGAGCAGTAGGTAACAAGCTCAAATATAAAATTACATTTATGTTACAACAACAAATAATACATAAAACAGTTACCATTGACGAGGCTGAAGTTAGCTTCCGATCCGCAGCTTATGGCTGCAATATGTGTAAAGGGCAATTACACTGAATTTTTTGGAAACACCACCACATTAGACCAGGTACTGACAAAAAACTGGTATAGTATGTGGAATATTTTAGCCCACATTTGAAGAGTCTAAGTGTTTTAGTTTTTTGTCAGGACCTGATGTAATGTGGTCCAGATGCCAAAAAAGTCATGAAATGACCCTTATTTGCATTTTCACAAATAGAATAAAGATTTCACAAATCAGACACTATGTTTTATTGAATCTGCATAGTATGTGGAATATTTTAACCCAGGTTTTAAGAGTCCAAGTGTTGTAGTTTTTTGTCAGGACCTGGTCTAATGTGGTGTTTCCGAAAAATTCAGTGGAATTGCCCTTTACACATATTGCGAATCGGAAGCTAACTTCAGCCTCGTTTACCATTGTTGGTTATTGGAATACTGTGGAATTCCTGTAATAAATGTTTTTTATCAGTAATATCTTGAGACAAAACAGTGAACATGAAACTGCATTTTACCTGTACTACAGCTAGCCAGTCACATCTCTGGAAGCTGCAGCTCGTCTTCCTCAGACTGACCCGCTTGTCCTCGGACCGTCCACCAGCCCTGCCTCGGCCTTCCTGGCAACCTTAACATGTCATATTCATCACTGAAAACAAGTGTGTACACGGATCATCGCTGTAACAACATTCAAACATGTAAATTCTGCATTATGTCAGTGTCTGACTGCCTGTGTTAGGCTGATTCAGTCTAACATCAGCTGAATATATGCAGAAATATTAATCAAGTTAGAATTAGCCTAACAACTATAGCTAGCTTAGCACGTAGCTTAGCCTCTTCTTAGTACCACCGTTTATTCCATACGCGATATTGTCATTTTTACGTACTACTTTGCAAAAAAAACACCATAAGAGAGTATCATTTTCAGCATGACGAAGAGCCTGTTGTGTTAACAGTTACTTACCGGTTCATGTGGAGCTCAAATACTGGATGTCATCACACAGTTTGTAAATAAACTTTGAGTCTTGTGGACGGTGACGGTTCCGCTGTATTTAGAGGATGGGAGGGGTGAGGAGCAAGTTTAGCTCACTACTTCCGCCCTGTGGTGGTTTGTAGAGATAGCAGTTGTGTGGTTTTGCTCACTACATGGTGTTTGCCACCTAGTGTTGGAAAGAATCGCTTTGAAATCTTACATACTCTGGCTTCAATAAATTGAAAAAAATAATCTAAAAGTGGATCAAATATGCCACAGTGTTTAATGAAATTGAAAAAAAAATCCCACCAGTTTTCCATAAATGGATGTTACATTATTTTTACTTTATTCAAAACAAGAATTAGCTGCTCATTCTCAGAACCAAAGCCTCAGATTTTTTCTTTTTCATGTAATCCCCCACAGTACAGACAAAGAGCAACAGGGAGGAATAATACATAAATGCTTCAAGTTTAGTTTTAATTCATTATGCTTATTAACATGCCTGTGACATTTGTTAAAAACTGTTAACATCATTTACATAAATATAGTTTTCAGTAACTTATTGTTGTAAGTATTAGCCGCACTGGATGTTTTAATTAATCCATCAACAGAGCTGATCCAATACCACTCTATCCAAGAATCTGAACAAATGTCTATAAATCAAAGAGCAATCAGTCTGCTTCTAAACAAGAAAACACATATGAAACTGATTCACATAATTAATAATTCCTTCAGATGGACCTGCATGTTCATCTGTACATACATGTCTATAAATATGGTTGGTTGTTTTTTGTGGGAGTTATGTCAGTTTTCCTTTTCATTGGATCACATCTGCTTCGCTGCCCCGCCTCTCCTAAACGATATCCCCTATTAAAAGAAATAACACAACTTTTAATCAGATATGCAGCTTGACCATCCTGACTCATTTGGGTTACAGTTGGAGAAAATTCTTAGGAGGACCTTCTCAAAATGCATGGCAAAGAAAATGACAGAAATGACCCCAAAAATGGCACCTTTTTCAACATGGCCGACTTCCTGTTTGATTTAGCCCATATGTCCAAGAGACTTTTTTGAAGGTACTGGGAGGGTCTACAAGTATGCTGAATTTTATCCATGTCAGTCAATGTAGTGGGCGGGGCTAATTGATTGAAATATTGTAGGGGGCGCTATGGAGCCATTTACTATATTTTCCACTATATTGTAATTTTATTTTATTAAGGACATAACTGTCATGACTCATGGCAAGTATGGTGAAGATGAAAGGTTCCATGGCTTTGTTACAGGTACTTCCTGGTTCATGATATCAGACACTTCTTGTTGCCAAGGGGTGGGGCTAATTCATAGTCCCATTATTGCATTGTATATTTTGTTCATCATGGGACTGCCATCAAATGTGTCGATTCCTGTGGTGATATGTTGTTTTATGTGGGAGTTTTATCAATAAGTCTTTGTTAATGAGACATAAAACTTTGAGGGCCCGCCCCTCCTAAACTAAATCTTCTATTAGAAGAAATAACACAACTTTAAATCACACATGCCTCCTGAGCATCCTGTGCAAGTTGGGTGTCAGTTGGACAATATCCCTAGGAGGAGTTGTTTAAAATGCATGGCAAAGAAATGACCCCAAAAATGGCACCTTTTTCAAAATGGCCGACTTTCTGTTGGATTTAGCCCATATGTCCAAGAGACTTTTTTGAAGGTACTGGAAGGTTCTCCAACTGTGCTGAATTTTATCTATGTCAGTCCATGTAGTGGGCGGGGCTGATTGATTGAAATTTTGTAGGGGGCGCTATGGAGACATGCTCCATGTATTCCATAATGTTTCAATGGGGCTTAGTTCAGGGCCTTACTGTCATCAGTCATGGCAAGTATGGTGGCAGTCCAAGGTTCCATGGCTTGGTCACAGGTACTTCCTGTTTCATGGCGTTGGACCGCCATTCGCCATGTCCCGTTTAGCGTAGCGACTTGAGGTATTTATTGTGGCATCATGAAAGGGTTTGACATGTTTTGGAGGAGTCTCAAGTGTTTGGGACCATTTGCTTAGAAGCATGACCCTCAAACGTGGAAAAAAACACTTCCTGTTGTAAGTGGGCGGGGCTTAGGTCTACACCAGCAATGGTCACATTAATCTGTTCAGGACTGATCCCTTATTAATCCCTATAAGTTTTAGGGTGATCAGATCAAAATTGACAATTTTATAGTGATTTATGATGTCACGCCGCCGCATGGAACTTCGCCATGGCGTCACGGGCACGCCGTGCAGCGTAGAGCAACGTCCTTTATCAGATCTCTTCACCAACATGTTTTGTGATGCCTGAGTGAATTTGGGCCATGTGGTGTCCACCAAACCAGAGTTATGGGTGTGTGAGCAAAAAACAACACTTTTGACCTCCAGGGGGCGTGGCTATTTCATAATCAAAATATTGACATATAGAACTCTGTAGGAGGGGACTGCCATCATATCTAGCAAATTTGGTGCAGAAATGTTGCTTTATGTGGGAGTTATATCCGTTTAATTTTTCATGGCGAGACATCAAACTTTGAGGCCCCGCCCCTCGTAAACTAAGTCTCCTATTAGAAGAAATAACACAACATTTAATCACACATGTCTCCTGAACATCCTCAGCAATTTGTGGCTCAGTGGGATAAAAGCTCTAGGACGAGTTCGTTAAAATGCGAGGTGCTAAAACGCCAAAATATTGACTTTGACCTAAAATGGCCGCCTTCCTGTCGACATTTCACCATGACATTAAGAGGATTTTTTGTTCGCCCTTGCATGTAGATCATGTGTATGAATTTTCATAAAGATTAACGACATGCAGTGGCGGGGCACCTAAAATAGGTGGCGCTCTCGTTCAGTTTCACCCAAACATTCTGGAGCACCTCAAAATATCAAATTTTTCGTATTCCCTTGGGGGGGTACGCAAAATTTGGTGAGTTTTCGAGCACGTTCAGGCCTCCAAAAAAGCACGCGAAGTGTCCGAATAAAAATAATAATAATAATAATAATAATAATAATAATAATAATAATAATTAAAACCGCAAGCGGTGATATAGGCCCTCGCACCATGGCACCGCTCGGCATAATGCCACCGCCTCCCCTGGCAACATCCTTCCCATGCCTCTCTCAATCTAAAGTGCAGCCAGACTGCACTTCAGGCCATTTAGGCCTTATGAAGGGTCACTTCCTGTCACCAAGGGGCGGGGCTAATTTATAATCTAATTATTGACATGCAGAAATGTGAAGGATATGACTGGCATCATCTGTAGCAAATTTGGTGCAGGTTGGTTGTTTTTTGTGGGAGTTATGTCAGTTTTCCTTTTCATTGCATCACATCTGCTTTGCTGCCCTGCCTCTCCTAAATGATATCCCCTATTAAAAGAAATAGCACAACTTTTAATCACACATGCCTCTTGAGCATCCTGACTCATTTGGGTTAAAGTTAGATAAAATTCTTAGCAGGACTTCCTCAAAATGCATGGCAAAGAAAATTAAAACCGCAAGCGGTGATAAAGGCCCTCGCACCATGGCGCCACTCGGCATAATGCCACCGCCTCCCCTGGCAACATCCTTCCCATGCCTCTCTCAACCTAAAGTGCAGCCAGACTGCACTTCAGGCCATTTAGACCTTATGAACGGTCACTTCCTGTCACCAAGGGGCGGGGCTAATTTATAATCTAATTATTGACATACAGAAATGTGAAGGATATGACTGGCATCATCTGTAGCAAATTTGGTGCAGGTTGGTTGTTTTTTGTGGGAGTTATGTCAGTTTTCCTTTTCATTGCATCACATCTGCTTTGCTGCCACGCCTCTCCTAAACGATATCCTCTATTAAAAGAAATAGCACAACTTTTAATCACACATGCCTCTTGAGCATCCTGACTCATTTGGGTTAAAGTTGGACAAAATTCTTAGGACAAGTTCCTCCAAATGCATGGCAAAGAAAATGACAGAATTGACCCCAAAAATGGCACCCTTTTCAAAATGGCCGACTTCCTGTTGGATTTAGCCCATATGTCCAAGAGACTTTTTTGAAGGTACTGGGAGGGTCTACAAGTTTCCCGAATCATATCCATGTCAGTCAATGTAGTGGGCGGGGCTGATTAATTAAAATATTGTAGGGGGCGCTATGGAGCCATTTACTATCTTCTCCACTATATTTTAATTTTACTCTATTAAGGGCATAACTTTCATGACTCATGGCAAGTATGGTGAAGATCAAAGGTTTCATGGCTTTGTTACAGGTACTCCCTGGTTCATGATATCAGACACTTGTTGTTGCCAAGGGGTGGGGCTAATTCATAGTCATATTATTGCATTGTATATTTTGTTCATCATGGGACTGGCATCAAATGTGGTGATTCCTGTGCTGATATGTTGTTTTATGTGGGAGTTTTATCAATAAGTCTTTGTTAATGAGACATAAAACTTTGAAGGGCCGCCCCTCCTAAACTAAATCTTCTATTAGAAGAAATAACACAACTTTAAATCACACATGCCTCCTGAGCATCCTGTGCAAGTTGGGTGTCAGTTGGACAATATCCCTAGGAGGAGTTGTTTAAAATGCATGGCAAAGAAATGACCCCAAAAATGGCACCTTTTTCAAAATGGCCGACTTCCTGTTGAATTTAGCCCATATGTCCAAGAGACTTTTTTGAAGGTACTGGAACGTTCTCCAACTGTGCTGAATTTTATTCATGTCGGTCCATGTAGTGGGCGGGGCTGATTGATTGAAATTTTGTAGGGGGCGCTATGGAGACATGCTCCATTTATTCCATAATGTTTCAATGGGGCTTAGTTCAGGGCCTTACTGTCATCAGTCATGGCAAGTTTGGTGGCGGTCCAAGGTTCCATGGCTTGGTCACAGGTACTTCCTGTTTCATGGCGTTGGACTACCATTCGCCATGTCCTGTTTAGCGTAGCAACTTGAGGTTTTTATTGTGGCATCATGAAAGGGTTTGACATGTTTTGGAGGAGGCTCAAGTGTTTTGGACCATTTGCTTAGAAGCATGACCCTCAAACGTGGAAAAAACCACTTCCTGTTGTAAGTGGGCGGAGCTTAGGTCTACACCAGCAATGGTCACATTAATCTGTTCAGGACTGATCCCTTATTAATCCCTATAAGTTTTAGGGTGATCAGATCAAAATTGACAATTTTATAGTGATTTATGATGTCACGCCGCCGCATGGAACTTCGCCATGGCGTCACGGGCACGCCGTGCAGCGTAGAGCAATGTCCTTTACCAGATCTCTTCACCAACATGTTTTGTGATGCCTGAGTGAATTTGGGCCATGTGGTGTCTACCAAGCCAGAGTTATGGGTGTGTGAGCAAAAAACAACACTTTTGACCTCCAGGGGGCGTGGCTATTTCATAATCAAAATATTGACATATAGAACTCTGTAGGAGGGGACTGCCATCATATCTAGCAAATTTGGTGCAGAAATGTTGCTTTATGTGGGAGTTATATCCGTTTAATTTTTCATGGCGAGACATCAAACTTTGAGGCCCCGCCCCTCGTAAACTAAGTCTCCTATTAGAAGAAATAACACAACATTTAATCACACATGCCTCCTGAACATCCTGAGCAATTTGTGGCTCAGTGGGATAAAAGCTCTAGGACGAGTTCGTTAAAATGCGAAGTGCTAAAACGCCAAAATATTGACTTTGACCTAAAATGGCCGCCTTCCTGTCGACATTTCACCATGACATTAAGAGGATTTTTTGTTCGCCCTTGCATGTAGATCATGTGTATGAATTTTCATAAAGATTAACGACATGCAGTGGCGGGGCACCTAAAATAGGTGGCGCTCTCATTCAGTTTCGCCCAAACATTCTGGAGCACCTCAAAATATCAAATTTTTCGCATTCCCTTGGGGGGGTACGCAAAATTTGGTGAGTTTTTGAGCATGTTCAGGCCTCCAAAAAAGCAATTCATTTATTAGGAGAATAATAATAATAATAATAATAATTAAAACCGCAAGCGGTGATATAGGCCCTCGCACCATGGCGCCGCTCGGCATAATGCCACCGCCTCCCCTGCCAACATCCTTCCCATGCCTCTCTCAACCTAAAGTGCAGCCAGACTGCACTTCAGACCATTTAGGCCTTATGAAGGGTCACTTCCTGTCACCAAGGGGCGGGGCTAATTTATAATCTAATTATTGACATACAGAAATGTGAAGGATATGACTGGCATCATCTGTAGCAAATTTGGTGCAGGTTGGTTGTTTTTTGTGGGAGTTATGTCAGTTTTCTTTTTCATTGCATCACGATCTGCTTTGCTGCCCCGCCTCTCCTAAATGATATCCCCTATTAAAAGAAATAGCACAACTTTTAATCACACATGTCTCTTGAGCATCCTGACTCATTTGGGTTAAAGTTGGACAAAATTCTTAGAAGGAACTTCTAGAAATGCATGACAAAGAAAATGACAGAAATTGCCCCAAAAATGACACCTTTTTCAAAATGGCCGACTTCCTGTTTGATTTAGCCCATATGTCCAAGAGACTTTTTTGAAGGTACTGGGAGCGTCTACAAGTTTCCCGAATCATATCCATGTCAGTCAATGTAGTGGGCGGGGCTGATTGATTGAAATTTTGTAGGGGGCGCTATGGAGACATGCTCCATTTATTCCATAATGTTTCAATGGGGCTTAGTTCAGGGCCTTACTGTCATCAGTCATGACAAGTTTGGTGGTGGTCCAAGGTTCCATGGCTTGGTCACAGGTACTTCCTGTTTCATGGCGTTGGACCGCTATTCGCCATGTCCCGTTTAGCGTAGCGACTTGAGGTTTTTATTGTGGCATCATGAAAGGGTTTGACATGTTTTGGAGGAGGCTCAAGTGTTTTGGACCATTTGCTTAGAAGCATGACCCTCAAATGTGGAAAAAACCACTTCCTGTTGTAAGTGGGCGGGGCTTAGGTCTAGACCAGCAATGGTCACATTAATCTGTTCAGGACTGATCCCTTATTAATCCCTATAAGTTTTAGGGTGATCAGATCAAAATTGACAATTTTATAGTGATTTATGATGTCACGCCGCCGCATGGAACTTTGCCATGGCGTCACGGGCACGCCGTGCAGCGTAGAGCAACGTCCTTTACCAGATCTCTTCACCAACATGTTTTGTGATGCCTGAGTGAATTTGGGCCACTGCATCTTATAATTATTTCCATAAGTGTAATGAACAAAAAAGTTTACAAATGTGTATGAAGTCAGCAGCGAGGGTGCAACACATAAAACATGAACAGGAATTATTGACCTTCTATTGTGGAATCTAAACTTCACATCTTTTGTATATAGTTGTGTCTTCTGTTTGTGGATCATAGACTTTTCTCTGTGGGATTTGTGCTGTGTTTATACACTGTTAGATCTGTATTTATTACAGTCATAAATTGTAATAAACTTTTATCTTGTTCCTGTATGATCACATCCTACTGCAGTTATTTAGATGACTTGAATGGATTGAATAAATGGGGAAAAGCATTTAAATTTCTTTATTTTAAAAACGCTTCAAAGTGTACAAAGTAGCTCAAATTACTTAATTAGTAACACAAAGTTATAAGTAAGAAACAATACAATCAACGAACATGTAAACAATAGATTCCACAGAAATGCTATTAAATTGTGGTTTACTAGAAAAAAAAAAAAGAATCAAACACCAAAAATAAAACCAATGTTGTGTCTGTGCAGATCAGGAAACTGCTCTTCAGTAGCCACACAGCAACTGGGAATCAAGCCTTGTTTCCTTCTGAGGAGCTGGGATGTGAGTCTTCTTAGGTCCTTCACATTTATGTCATCAAGACGTCTCTGCAAAATTATACAAAAGATTGGTTAGATAAATAGAGCCACATTTTACTAACTGATGGAAAACAAAGTGAAAAGTGAAAGATCAGATTTTTTAGTGAAGGTCTGTGTCTACCAACTTTGTTCAGAGACTAAGTTAATCTATTACTGTAATATCTAAAACTAATGTCTGGATGCCAAAGCAACAAGTAACATATGGAAGACAGAGCAGTAGGTAACAAGCTCAAATATAAAATTACATTTATGTTACAACAACAAATAATACATAAAACAGTTACCATTGACGAGGCTGAAGTTAGCTTCCGATCCGCAGCTTATGGCTGCAATATGTGTAAAGGGCAATTACACTGAATTTTTTGGAAACACCACCACATTAGACCAGGTACTGACAAAAAACTGGTATAGTATGTGGAATATTTTAGCCCACATTTGAAGAGTCTAAGTGTTTTAGTTTTTTGTCAGGACCTGATGTAATGTGGTCCAGATGCCAAAAAAGTCATGAAATGACCCTTATTTGCATTTTCACAAATAGAATAAAGATTTCACAAATCAGACACTATGTTTTATTGAATCTGCATAGTATGTGGAATATTTTAACCCAGGTTTTAAGAGTCCAAGTGTTGTAGTTTTTTGTCAGGACCTGGTCTAATGTGGTGTTTCCGAAAAATTCAGTGGAATTGCCCTTTACACATATTGCGAATCGGAAGCTAACTTCAGCCTCGTTTACCATTGTTGGTTATTGGAATACTGTGGAATTCCTGTAATAAATGTTTTTTATCAGTAATATCTTGAGACAAAACAGTGAACATGAAACTGCATTTTACCTGTACTACAGCTAGCCAGTCACATCTCTGGAAGCTGCAGCTCGTCTTCCTCAGACTGACCCGCTTGTCCTCGGACCGTCCACCAGCCCTGCCTCGGCCTTCCTGGCAACCTTAACATGTCATATTCATCACTGAAAACAAGTGTGTACACGGATCATCGCTGTAACAACATTCAAACATGTAAATTCTGCATTATGTCAGTGTCTGACTGCCTGTGTTAGGCTGATTCAGTCTAACATCAGCTGAATATATGCAGAAATATTAATAAAGTTAGAATTAGCCTAACAACTATAGCTAGCTTAGCACGTAGCTTAGCCTCTTCTTAGTACCACCGTTTATTCCATACGCGATATTGTCATTTTTACGTACTACTTTGCAAAAAAAACACCATAAGAGAGTATCATTTTCAGCATGACGAAGAGCCTGTTGTGTTAACAGTTACTTACCGGTTCATGTGTAGCTGAAATACTGGATGGAAATAAACTTTGAGTCTTGTGGACGGTGACGGTTCCGCTGTATTTAGAGGATGGGAGGGGTGAGGAGCATGTTTAGCTCACTACTTCCGCCCTGTGGTGGTTTGTAGAGGTAGCAGTTGTGTGGTTTTGCTCACTACATGGCGTTTGCCACCTAGTGTTGGAAAGAATCGCTTTGAAATCTTACATACTCTGGCTTCAATACATTGAAAAAAATAATCTAAAAGTGGATCAAATATGCCACAGTGTTTAATGAAATTGAAAAAAAAAAAATCCCACCAGTTTTCCATAAATGGATGTTACATTATTTTTACTTTATTCAAAACAAGAATTAGCTGCTCATTCTCAGAACCAAAGCCTCAGATTTTTTCTTTTTCATGTAATCCCCCACAGTACAGACAAAGAGCAACAGGGAGGAATAATACATAAATGCTTCAAGTTTAGTTTTAATTCATTATGCTTATTAACATGCCTGTGACATTTGTTAAAAACTGTTAACATCATTTACATAAATATAGTTTTCAGTAACTTATTGTTGTAAGTATTAGCCGCACTGGATGTTTTAATCAATCCATCAACAGAGCTGATCCAATACCACTCTATCCAAGAATCTGAACAAATGTCTATAAATCAAAGAGCAATCAGTCTGCTTCTAAACAATAAAACACATATGAAACTGATTCACATAATTAATAATTCCTTCAGATGGACCTGCATGTTCATCTGTACATACATGTCTATAAATATGGTTGGTTGTTTTTTGTGGGAGTTATGTCAGTTTTCCTTTTCATTGCATCACATCTGCTTCGCTGCCCCGCCTCTCCTAAACGATATCCCCTATTAAAAGAAATAACACAACTTTTAATCAGATATGCAGCTTGAGCATCCGGACTCATTTGGGTTACAGTTGGAGAAAATTCTTTGGAGGACCTTCTCAAAATGCATGGCAAAGAAAATGACAGAAATGACCCCAAAAATGGCACCTTTTTCAACATGGCCGACTTCCTGTTTGATTTAGCCCATATGTCCAAGAGACTTTTTTGAAGGTACGGGAAGGGGCTACAAGTGTGCTGAATTTGATCCATGTCGATCAATGTAGTGGGCGGGGCTGATTGATTGAAATATTGGAGGGGGCGCTATGGAGCCATTTACTATCTTTTCCACTATATTGTAATTTTACTCTATTAAGGACATAACTGTCATGACTCATGGCAAGTATGGTGAAGATCAAAGGTTTCATGGCTTTGTTACAGGTACTTCCTGGTTCACGGTATCAGACACTTGTTGTTGCCAAGGGGTGGAGCTAGTTCAGAGTCATATCATTGCATTGTAGATTTTGTTTATCATGGGACTGGCATCAAATGTGTCGATTCCTGTGCTGATATGTTGTTTTATATGGGAGTTTTGGCAATAAGTCTTTGTTAATGAGACATCAAACTTTGAGGGCCCGCCCCTCCTAAACTAAATCTTCTATTAGAAGAAATAACACAACTTTAAATCACACATGCCTCCTGAGGATCCTGTGCAAGTTGGGTGTCAGTTGGACAATATCCCTAGGAGGAGTTGTTTAAAATGCATGGCAAAGAAATGACCCCAAAAATGGCACCATTTTCAAAATGGCCGACTTCCTGTTGGATTTAGCCCATATGTCCAAGAGACTTTTTTGAAGGTACTGGAAGGTTCTCCAACTGTGCTGAATTTTATTCATGTCGGTCCATGTAGTGGGCGGGGCTGATTGATTGAAATTTTGTAGGGGGCGCTATGGAGACATGCTCCATTTATTCCATAATGTTTCAATGGGGCTTAGTTCAGGGCCTTACTGTCATCAGTCATGGCAAGTATGGTGGCGGTCCAAGGTTCCATGGCTTGGTCACAGGTACTTCCTGTTTCATGGCGTTGGACCGCCATTCACCATGTCCCGTTTAGCGTAGCGACTTGAGGTTTTTATTGTGGCATCATGAAAGGGTTTGACATGTTTTGGAGGAGTCTCAAGTGTTTGGGACCATTTCCTTAGAAGCATGACCCTCAAATGTGGAAAAAACCACTTCCTGTTGTAAGTGGGCGGGGCTTAGGTCTAGACCAGCAATGGTCACATGAATCTGTTCAGGACTGATCCCTTATTAATCCCTATAAGTTTTAGGGTGATCAGATCAAAATTGACAATTTTATAGTGATTTATGATGTCACGCCGCCGCATGGAACTTCGCCATGGCGTCACGGGCACGCCGTGTGGAGTAGAGCAACATCCTTTATCAGATCTCTTCACCAACATGTTTTGTGATGCCTGAGTGAATTTGGGCCATGTGGTGTCCACCAAGCCAGAGTTATGGGTGTGTGAGCAAAAAACAACACTTTTGACCTCCAGGGGGCGTGGCTATTTCATAATCAAAATATTGACATATAGAACTCTGTAGGAGGGGACTGCCATCATATCTAGCAAATTTGGTGCAGAAATGTTGCTTTATGTGGGAGTTATATCCGTTTAATTTTTCATGGCGAGACATCAAACTTTGAGGCCCCGCCCCTCGTAAACTAAGTCTCCTATTAGAAGAAATAACACAACATTTAATCACACATGCCTCCTGAACATCCTGAGCAATTTTTGGCTCAGTGGGATAAAAGCTCTTGGACGAGTTCGTTAAAATGCGAGGTGCTAAAACGCCAAAATATTGACTTTGACCTAAAATGGCCGTCTTCCTGTCGACATTTCACCATGACATTAAGAGGATTTTTTGTTCGCCCTAGCATGTAGATCATGTGTATGAATTTTCATAAAGATTAACGACATGCAGTGGCGGGGCACCTAAAATAGGTGGCGCTCTCGTTCAGTTTCGCCCAAACATTCTGGAGCACCTCAAAATATCAAATTTTTCGTATTCCCTTGGGGGGGTACGCAAAATTTGGTGAGTTTTCGAGCACGTTCAGGCCTCCAAAAAAGCACGCGAAGTGTCCGAATAAAAATAATAATAATAATAATAATAATTAAAACCGCAAGCGGTGATATAGGCCCTCGCACCATGGCGCCGCTCGGCAGAATGCCACCGCCTCCCCTGGCAACATCCTTCCCATGCCTCTCTCAACCTAAAGTGCAGCCAGACTGCACTTCAGGCCATTTAGGCCTTATGAACGGTCACTTCCTGTCACCAAGGGGCGGGGCTAACTAATAATCTAATTATTGACATGCAGAAATGTGAAGGATATGACTGGCATCATCTGTAGCAAATTTGGTGCAGGTTGGTTGTTTTTTGTGGGAGTTATGTCAGTTTTCCTTTTCATTGCATCACATCTGCTTTGCTGCCCCGCCTCTCCTGAATGATATCCCCTATTGAAAGAAATTGCACAACTTTTAATCACACATGCCTCTTGAGCATCCTGACTCATTTGGGTTAAAGTTGGACAAAATTCTTAGAAGGAACTTCTCAAAATGCATGACAAAGAAAATGACAGAAATTGCCCCAAAAATGACACCTTTTTTCAAAATGGCCGACTTCCTGTTTTAGTTAGCCCATATGTCCAAGAGACTTTTTTCAAGGTACTAGAAGGTTCTACAATTGTGCCGAATCATATCAATGTCAGTCAATGTACTGGGCGGGGCTGATTGATTGAAATATTGTAGGGGGCGCTATGGAGCCATTTACGATTTTCTCCACTATATTGTAATTTTACTCTATTAAGGACATAACTGTCATGACTCATGGCAAGTATGGTGAAGATCAACAATTTCATGGCTTTGTTACAGGTACTTCCTGGTTCATGATATCAGACACTTGTTGTTGCCAAGGGGTGGGGCTAGTTCAGAGTCATATTATTGCATTGTAGATTTTGTTCATCATGGGACTGGCATCAAATTAGTCGATTCCTGTGCTGATATGTTGTTTTATGTGGGAGTTTTAGCAATAAGTCTTTGTTAATGAGACATCAAACTTTGAGGGCCCGCCCCTCCTAAACTAAATCTTCTATTAGAAGAAATAACACAACTTTAAATCACACATGCCTCCTGAGCATCCTGTGCAAGTTGGGTGTCAGTTGGACAATATCCCTAGGAGGAGTTGTTTAAAATGCATGGCAAAGAAATGACCCCAAAAATGGCACCTTTTTCAAAATGGCCGACTTCCTGTTGAATTTAGCCCATATGTCCAAGAGACTTTTTTGAAGGTACTGGAAGGTTCTCCAAGTGTGCTGAATTTTGTCCATGTCGATCAATGTAGTGGGCGGGGCTGATTGATTGAAATTTTGTAGGGGGCGCTATGGAGACATGCTCCATTTGTTCCATAATGTTTCAATGGGGCTTTGTTCAGGGCCTTACTGTCATCAGTCATGGCAAGTATGGTGGCGGTCCAAGGTTCCATGGCTTGGTCACAGGTACTTCCTGTTTCATGGCGTTGGGCCGCCATTCACCATGTCCCGTTTAGCGTAGCGACTTGAGGTTTTTATTGTGGCATCATGAAAGGGTTTGACATGTTTTGGAGGAGTCTCAAGTGTTTGGGACCATTTGCTTAGAAGCATGACCCTCAAACGTGGAAAAAAACACTTCCTGTTGTAAGTGGGCGGAGCTTAGGTCTACACCAGCAATGGTCACATTAATCTGTTCAGGACTGATCCCTTATTAATCCCTATAAGTTTTAGGGTGATCAGATCAAAATTGAGAGTTTTATAGTGATTTATGATGTCACGCCGCCGCATGGAACTTTGCCATGGCGTCACGGGCACGCCGTGCAGCGTAGAGCAACGTCCTTTATCAGATGTCTTCACCAACATGTTTTGTGATGCCTGAGTGAATTTGGGCCATGTGGTGTCCACCAAGCCAGAGTTATGGGTGTGTGAGCAAAAAACAACACTTTTGACCTCCAGGGGGCGTGGCTATTTCATAATCAAAATATTGACATATAGAACTCTGTAGGAGGGGACTGCCATCATATCTAGCAAATTTGGTGCAGAAATGTTGCTTTATGTGGGAGTTATATCCGTTTAATTTTTCATGGCGAGACATCAAACTTTGAGGCCCCGCCCCTCGTAAACTAAGTCTCCTATTAGAAAAAATAACACAACATTTAATCACACATGCCTCCTGAACATCCTGAGCAATTTGTGGCTCAGTGGGATAAAAGCTCTAGGACGAGTTCGTTAAAATGCGAGGCGCTGAAACGCCAAAATATTGACTTTGACCTAAAATGGCCGCCTTCCTGTCGACATTTCACCATGACATTAAGAGGATTTTTTTTTCGCCCTGTCATGTTGATCATGTGTATGAATTTTCATAAAGATTACCGACATGCAGTGGCGGGGCACCTAAAATAGGTGGCGCTCTCGTTCAGTTTTGCCCAAACATTCTGGAGCACCTCAAAATATCAAATTTTTCGCATTCCCTTGGGGGGGTACGCAAAATTTGGTGAGTTTTCGAGCACGTTCAGGCCTCCAAAAAAGCACGCGAAGTGTCCGAATAAAAATAATAATAATAATAATAATTAAAACCGCAAGCGGTGATATAGGCCCTCGCACCATGGCGCCGCTCGGCATCATGCTACCGCCTCCCCTGGCAACATCCTTCCCATGCCTCTCTCAACCTAAAGTGCAGCCAGACTGCACTTCAGGCCATTTAGGCCTTATGAAGGGTCACTTCCTGTCACCAAGGGGCGGGGCTAACTTATCATCTAATTATTGACATGCAGAAATGTAAAGGATATGACTGGCATCATCTGTAGCAAATTTGGTGCAGGTTGGTTGTTTTTTGTGGGAGTTATGTCAGTTTTCCTTTTAATTGCATCACAGCTGCTTTGCTGCCCCGCCTCTCCTAAATGATATCCCCTATTAAAAGAAATAGCACAACTTTTAATCACACATGCCTCTTGAGCATCCTGACTCATTTGGGTTAAAGTTGGACAAAATTCTTAGAAGGAACTTCTCAAAATGCATGACAAAGAAAATGACAGAAATTGCCCCAAAAATGACACCTTTTTTCAAAATGGCCGACTTCCTGTTTGATTTAGCCCATATGTCCAAGAGACTTTTTTCAAGGTACTGGAAGGTTCTACAACTGTGCCGAATCATATCAATGTCAGTCAATGCAGTGGGCTGGGCTGATTGATTGAAATATTGTAGGGGGCGCTATGGAGCCGTTTACGATTTTCTCCACTATATTGTAATTTTACTCTATTAAGGACATAACTGTCATGACTCATGACAAGTATGGTGAAGATCAACAATTTCATGGCTTTGTTACAGGTACTTCCTGGTTCATGATATCAGACACTTGTTGTTGCCAAGGGGTGGGGCTAATTCATAGTCCCATTATTGCATTGTAGATTTTGTTCATCATGGGACTGGCATCAAATGTGTCGATTCCTGTGCTGATATGTTGTTTTATGTGGGAGTTTTAGCAATAAGTCTTTGTTAATGAGACATAAATTTTGAGGGCCCGCCCCTCCTAAACTAAATCTTCTATTAGAAGAAATAACACAACTTTAAATCACACATGCCTCCTGAGGATCCTGTGCAAGTTGGGTGTCAGTTGGACAATATCCCTAGGAGGAGTTGTTTAAAATGCATGGCAAAGAAATGACCCCAAAAATGGCACCTTTTTCAAAATGGCCGACTTCCTGTTGAATTTAGCCCATATGTCCAAGAGACTTTTTTGAAGGTACTGGCAGGTTCTCCAACTGTGCTGAATTTTATCCATGTCGGTCCATGTAGTGGGCGGGGCTGATTGATTGAAATTTTGTAGGGGGCGCTATGGAGACATGCTCCATTTATTTCATAATGTTTCAATGGGGCTTAGTTCAGGGCCTTACTGTCATCAGTCATGGCAAGTTTGGTGGCGGTCCAAGGTTCCATGGCTTGGTCACAGGTACTTCCTGTTTCATGGCGTTGGACCGCCATTCGCCATGTCCCGTTTAGCGTAGCGACTTGAGGTTTTTATTGTGGCATCATGAAAGGGTTTGACATGTTTTGGAGGAGTCTCAAGTGTTTGGGATCATTTGCTTAGAAGCATGATCCTCAAACGTGGAAAAAACCACTTCCTGTTGTAAGTGGGCGGGGCTTAGGTCTACACCAGCAATGGTCACATTAATCTGTTCAGGACTGATCCCTTATTAATCCCTATAAGTTTTAGGGTGATCAGATCAAAATTGACAATTTTATAGTGATTTATGATGTCACGCCGCCGCATGGAACTTCGCCATGGCGTCACGGGCACGCCGTGCAGCGTAGAGCAGCGTCCTTTACCAGATCTCTTCACCGACATGTTTTGTGATGCCTGAGTGAATTTGGGCCATGTGGTATCCACCAAGCCAGAGTTATGGGTGTGTGAGCAAAAAACAACACTTTTGACCTCCAGGGGGCGTGGCTATTTCATAATCAAAATATTGACATATAGAACTCTGTAGGAGGGGACTGCCATCATATCTAGCAAATTTGGTGCAGAAATGTTGCTTTATGTGGGAGTTATATCCGTTTAATTTTTCATGGCGAGACATCAAACTTTGAGGCCCCGCCCCTCGTAAACTAAGTCTCCTATTAGAAGAAATAACACAACATTTAATCACACATGCCTCCTGAACATCCTGAGCAATTTGTGGCTCAGTGGGTTAAAAGCTCTAGGACGAGTTCGTTAAAATGCGAGGTGCTAAAACGCCAAAATATTGACTTTGACCTAAAATGGCCGCCTTCCTGTCGACATTTCACCATGACATTAAGAGGATTTTTTGTTCGCCCTTGCATGTAGATCATGTGTATGAATTTTCATAAAGATTAACGACATGCAATGGCGGGGCACCTAAAATAGGTGGCGCTCTCATTCAGTTTCGCCCAAACATTCTGGAGCACCTCAAAATATCAAATTTTTCGTATTCCCTTGGGGGGGTACGCAAAATTTGGTGAGTTTTCGAGCACGTTCAGGCCTCCAAAAAAGCACGCGAAGTGTCCGAATAAAAATAATAATAATAATAAACGCTGCAATTACAATAGGCCTTCGCACCGCCAAGGTGCTCGGGCCTAATAATAATAAACACTGCAATTACAATAGGCCTTCGCACCGCCAAGGTGCTCGGGCCTAATTAAAACCGCAAGCGGTGATATAGGCCCTCGCACCATGGCGCCACTCGGCATAATGCCACCGCCTCCCCTGGCAACATCCTTCCCATGCCTCTCTCAACCTAAAATGCAGCCAGACTGCACTTCAGGCCATTTAGACCTTATGAACGGTCACTTCCTGTCACCAAGGGGCGGGGCTAATTTATAATCTAATTATTGACATACAGAAATGTGAAGGATATGACTGGCATCATCTGTAGCAAATTTGGTGCAGGTTGGTTGTTTTTTGTGGGAGTTATGTCAGTTTTCCTTTTCATTGCATCACATCTGCTTTGCTGCCCCGCCTCTCCTAAATGATATCCCCTATTAAAAGAAATAGCACAACTTTTAATCACACATGCCTCTTGAGCATCCTGACTTATTTGGGTTAAAGTTGGACAAAATTCTTAGGACAAGTTCCTCCAAATGCATGGCAAAGAAAATGACAGAAATGACCCCAAAAATGGCACCCTTTTCAAAATGGCCGACTTCCTGTTGGATTTAGCCCATATGTCCAAGAGACTTTTTTGAAGGTACTGGGAGGGTCTACAAGTTTCCCGAATCATATCCATGTCAGTCAATGTAGTGGGCGGGGCTGATTAATTAAAATATTGTAGGGGGCGCTATGGAGCCATTTACTATCTTCTCCACTATATTTTAATTTTACTCTATTAAGGGCATAACTTTCATGACTCATGGCAAGTATGGTGAAGATCAAAGGTTTCATGGCTTTGTTACAGGTACTTCCTGGTTCATGATATCAGACACTTCTTGTTGCCAAGGGGTGGGGCTAATTCATAGTCCCATTATTGCATTGGAGATTTTGTTCATCATGGGACTGGCATCAAATATGTCGATTCCTGTGCTGATATGTTGTTTTATGTGGGAGTTTTAGCAATAAGTCATTGTTAATGAGACATAAAACTTTGAGGGCCCGCCCCTCCTAAACTAAATCTTCTATTAGAAGAAATAACACAACTTTACATCACACATGCCTCCTGAGCATCCTGTGCAAGTTGGGTGTCAGTTGGACAATATCCCTAGGAGGAGTTTTTTAAAATGCATGGCAAAGAAATGACCCCAAAAATGGCACCTTTTTCAAAATGGCCGACTTCCTGTTGAATTTAGCCCATATGTCCAAGAGACTTTTTTGAAGGTACTGGCAGGTTCTCCAACTGTGCTGAATTTTATCCATGTTGATCAATGTAGTGGGCGGGGCTGATTGATTGAAATATTGTAGGGGGCGCTATGGAGACATGCTCCATTTATTCCATAATGTTTCAATGGGGCTTAGTTCAGGGCCTTACTGTCATCAGTCATGGCAAGTTTGATGGCGGTCCAAGGTTCCATGGCTTGGTCACAGGTACTTCCTGTTTCATGGCGTTGGACCGCCATTCGCCATGTCCCGTTTAGCGTAGCAACTTGAGGTTTTTATTGTGGCATCATGAAAGGGTTTGACATGTTTTGGAGGAGGCTCAAGTGTTTTGGACCATTTGCTTAGAAGCATGACCCTCAAACGTGGAAAAAACCACTTCCTGTTGTAAGTGGGCGGGGCTTAGGTCTAGACCAGCAATGGTCACATTAATCTTTTCAGGACTGATCCCTTATTAATCCCTATAAGTTTTAGGGTGATCAGATAAAAATTGAGAATTTTATAGTGATTTATGATGTCACGCCGCCGCATGGAACTTCGCCATGGCGTCACGGGCACGCCGTGCAGCGTAGAGCAACGTCCTTTATCAGATCTCTTCACCAACATGTTTTGTGATGCCTGAGTGAATTTGGGCCATGTGGTGTCCACCAAGCCAGAGTTATTGGTGTGTGAGCAAAAAACAACACTTTTGACCTCCAGGGGGCGTGGCTATTTCATAATCAAAATATTGACATATAGAACTCTGTAGGAGGGGACTGCCATCATATCTAGCAAATTTGGTGCAGAAATGTTGCTTTATGTGGGAGTTATATCCGTTTAATTTTTCATGGCGAGACATCAAACTTTGAGGCCCCGCCCCTCGTAAACTAAGTCTCCTATTAGAAGAAATAACACAACATTTAATCACACATGTCTCCTGTACATCCTGAGCAATTTGTGGCTCAGTGGGATAAAAGCTCTAGGACGAGTTCGTTAAAATGCGAGGTGCTAAAACGCCAAAATATTGACTTTGACCTAAAATGGCCGCCTTCCTGTCGACATTTCACCATGACATTAAGAGGATTTTTTGTTTGTACTGTCATGTAGATCATGTGTATGAATTTTCATAAAGATTAACGACATGCAGTGGCGGGGCACCTAAAATAGGTGGCGCTCTCGTTCAGTTTCGCCCAAACATTCTGGAGCACCTCAAAATATCAAATTTTTTGCATTCCCTTGGGGGGGTACGCAAAATTTGGTGAGTTTTCGAGCACGTTCAGGCCTCCAAAAAAGCACGCGAAGTGTCCGAATAAAAATAATAATAATAATAATAATAATAATAATAATAATAATAATAATAATAATAATAATAAACACTGCAATTACAATAGGCCTTCGCACCGCCAAGGTGCTCGGGCCTAATAATAAACACTGCAATTACAATAGGCCTTCGCACCGCCAAGGTGCTCGGGCCTAATTAAAACCGCAAGCGGTGATATAGGCCCTCGCACCATGGCGCCGCTCGGCATAATGCCACCGCCTCCCCTGCCAACATCCTTCCCATGCCTCTCTCAACCTAAAGTGCAGCCAGACTGCACTTCAGGCCATTTAGGCCTTATGAAGGGTCACTTCCTGTCACCAAGGGGCGGGGCTAACTTATCATCTAATTATTGACATGCAGAAATGTGAAGGATATGACTGGCATCATCTGTAGCAAATTTGGTGCAGGTTGGTTGTTTTTTGTGGGAGTTATGTCAGTTTTCCTTTTAATTGCATCACAGCTGCTTTGCTGCCCCGCCTCTCCTAAATGATATCCCCTATTAAAAGAAATAGCACAACTTTTAATCACACATGCCTCTTGAGCATCCTGACTCATTTGGGTTAAAGTTGGACAAAATTCTTAGAAGGAACTTCTCAAAATGCATGACAAAGAAAATGACAGAAATTGCCCCAAAAATGACACCTTTTTTCAAAATGGCCGACTTCCTGTTTGATTTAGTCCATATGTCCAAGAGACTTTTTTCAAGGTACTGGAAGGTTCTACAACTGTGCCGAATCATATCAATGTCAGTCAATGCAGTGGGCGGGGCTGATTGATTGAAATATTGTAGGGGGCGCTATGGAGCCGTTTACGACTTTCTCCACTATATTGTAATTTTACTCTATTAAGGACATAACTGCCATGACTCATGGCAAGTATGGTGAAGATCAACAATTTCACGGCTTTGTTACAGGTACTTCCTGGTTCACGATATCAGACACTTGTTGTTGCCAAGGGGTGGGGCTAATTCATAGTCATATTATTGCATTGTATATTTTGTTCGTCATGGGACTGGCATCAAATGTGTCGATTCCTGTGCTGATATGTTGTTTTATGTGGGAGTTTTAGCAATAAGTCTTTGTTAATGAGACATCAAACTTTGAGGGCCCGCCCCTCCTAAACTAAATCTTCTATTACAAGAAATAACACAACTTTAAATCACACATGCCTCCTGAGCATCCTGTGCAAGTTGGGTGTCAGTTGGACAATATCCCTAGGAGGAGTTGTTTAAAATGCATGGCAAAGAAATGACCCCAAAAATGGCACCTTTTTCAAAATGGCCGACTTCCTGTTGGATTTAGCCCATATGTCCAAGAGACTTTTTTGAAGGTACTGGAAGGTTCTCCAACTGTGCTGAATTTTATCCATGTCGGTCCATGTAGTGGGCGGGGCTGATTGATTGAAATTTTGTAGGGGGCGCTATGGAGACATGCTCCATTTATTCCATAATGTTTCAATGGGGCTTAGTTCAGGGCCTTACTGTCATCAGTCATGGCAAGTTTGGTGGCGGTCCAAGGTTCCATGGCTTGGTCACAGGTACTTCCTGTTTCATGGCGTTGGGCCGCCATTCGCCATGTCCCGTTTAGCGTAGCGACTTGAGGTTTTTATTGTGGCATCATGAAAGGGTTTGACATGTTTTGGAGGAGGCTCAAGTGTTTGGGACCATTTGCTTAGAAGCATGACCCTCAAACGTGGAAAAAACCACTTCCTGTTGTAAGTGGGCGGGGCTTAGGTCTAGACCAGCAATGGTCACATTAATCTGTTCAGGACTGATCCCTTATTAATCCCTATAAGTTTTAGGGTGATCAGATCAAAATTGACAATTTTATAGTGATTTATGATGTCACGCCGCCGCATGGAACTTCGCCATGGCGTCACGGGCACGCCGTGCAGCGTAGAGCAACGTCCTTTATCAGATCTCTTCACCAACATGTTTTCTGATGCCTGAGTGAATTTGGGCCATGTGGTGTCCACCAAGCCAGAGTTATGGGTGTGTGAGCAAAAAACAACACTTTTGACCTCCAGGGGGCGTGGCTATTTCATAATCAAAATATTGACATATAGAACTCTGTAGGAGGGCACTGCCATCATATCTAGCAAATTTGGTGCAGAAATGTTGCTTTATGTGGGAGTTATATCCGTTTAATTTTTCATGGCGAGACATCAAACTTTGAGGCCCCGCCCCTCGTAAACTAAGTCTCCTATTAGAAGAAATAACACAACATTTAATCACAGATGCCTCCTGAACATCCTGAGCAATTTGTGGCTCAGTGGGATAAAAGCTCTAGGACGAGTTCGTTAAAATGCGAGGTGCTAAAACGCCAAAATATTGACTTTGACCTTAAATGGCCGCCTTCCTGTCGACATTTCACCATGACATTAAGAGGATTTTTTGTTCGCCCTGTCATGTAGGTCATGTGTATGAATGTTCATAAAGATTAATGACATGCAGTGGCGGGGCACCTAAAATAGGTGGCGCTCTCATTCAGTTTCGCCCAAACATTCTGGAGCACCTCAAAATATCAAATTTTTCGTATTCCCTTGGGGGGGTACGCAAAATTTGGTGAGTTTTCGAGCACGTTCAGGCCTCCAAAAAAGCACGCGAAGTGTCCGAATAAAAATAATAATAATAATAATAATATTAAAACCGCAAGCGGTGATATAGGCCCTCGCACCATGGCGCCGCTCGGCATAATGCCACCGCCTCCCCTGGCAACATCCTTCCCATGCCTCTCTCAACCTAAAGTGCAGCCAGACTGCACTTCAGGCCATTTAGACCTTATGAAGGGTCACTTCCTGTCACCAAGGGGCGGGGCTAATTTATAATCTAATTATTGACATACAGAAATGTGAAGGATATGACTGGCATCATCTGTAGCAAATTTGGTGCAGGTTGGTTGTTTTTTGTGGGAGTTATGTCAGTTTTCCTTTTCATTGCATCACATCTGCTTTGCTGCCCCGCCTCTCCTAAACGATATCCCCTATTAAAAGAAATAGCACAACTTTTAATCACACATGCCTCTTGAGCATCCTGACTCATTTGGGTTAAAGTTGGACAAAATTCTTAGGACAAGTTCCTCCAAATGCATGGCAAAGAAAATGACAGAAATGACCCCAAAAATGGCACCCTTTTCAAAATGGCCGACTTCCTGTTGGATTTAGCCCATATGTCCAAGAGACTTTTTTGAAGGTACTGGGAGCGTCTACAAGTTTCCCGAATCATATCCATGTCAGTCAATGTAGTGGGCGGGGCTGATTAATTAAAATATTGTAGGGGGCGCTATGGAGCCATTTACTATCTTCTCCACTATATTGTAATTTTACTCTATTAAGGGCATAACTTTCATGACTCATGGCAAGTATGGTGAAGATCAAAGGTTTCATGGCTTTGTTACAGGTACTTCCTGGTTCATGATATCAGACACTTCTTGTTGCCAAGGGGTGGGGCTAATTCATAGTCCCATTATTGCATTGCAGATTTTGTTCATCATGGGACTGGCATCAAATGTGTCGATTCCTGTGCTGATATGTTGTTTTATGTGGGAGTTTTAGCAATAAGTCTTTGTTAATGAGACATCAAACTTTGAGGGCCCGCCCCTCCTAAACTAAATCTTCTATTAGAAGAAATAACACAACTTTACATCACACATGCCTCCTGAGCATCCTGTGCAAGTTGGGTGTCAGTTGGACAATATCCGTAGGAGGAGTTCTTTAAAATGCATGGCAAAGAAATGACCCCAAAAATGGCACCTTTTTCAAAATGGCCGACTTCCTGTTGAATTTAGCCCATATGTCCAAGAGACTTTTCTGAAGGTACTGGCAGGTTCTCCAACTGTGCTGAATTTTATCCATGTCGATCAATGTAGTGGGCGGGGCTGATTGATTGAAATATTGTAGGGGGCGCTATGGAGACATGCTCCATTTATTCCATAATGTTTCAATGGGGCTTAGTTCAGGGCCTTACTGTCATCAGTCATGGCAAGTTTGGTGGCGGTCCAAGGTTCCATGGCTTGGTCACAGGTACTTCCTGTTTCATGGCGTTGGACCGCCATTCGCCGTGTCCCGTTTAGCGTAGCAACTTGAGGTTTTTATTGTGGCATCATGAATGGGTTTGACATGTTTTGGAGGAGGCTCAAGTGTTTTGGACCATTTGCTTAGAAACATGACCCTCAAACGTGGAAAAAACCACTTCCTGTTGTAAGTGGGCGGGGCTTAGGTCTACACCAGCAATGGTCACATTAATCTGTTCAGGACTGATCCCTTATTAATCCCTATAAGTTTTAGGGTAATCAGATCAAAATTGAGAATTTTATAGTGATTTATGATGTCACGCCGCCGCATGGAACTTCGCCATGGCGTCACGGGCACGCCGTGCAGCGTAGAGCAACGTCCTTTATCAGATCTCTTCACCAACATGTTTTGCGATGCCTGAGTGAATTTGGGCCATGTGGTGTCCACCAAGCCAGAGTTATGGGTGTGTGAGCAAAAAACAACACTTTTGACCTCCAGGGGGCGTGGCTATTTCATAATCAAAATATTGACATATGGAACTCTGTAGGAGAGGACTGCCACCATATCTAGCAAATTTGGTGCAGAAATGTTGCTTTATGTGGGAGTTATATCTGTTTAATTTTTCATGGCGAGACATCAAACTTTGAGGCCCCGCCCCTCGTAAACTAAGTCTCCTATTAGAAGAAATAACACAACATTGAATCACACATGCCTCCTGAACATCCTGAGAAATTTGTGGCTCAGTGGGATAAAAGCCCTAGGACGAGTTCGTTAAAATGCGAGGTGCTAAAACGCCAAAATATTGACTTTGACCTAAAATGGCCGCCTTCCTGTCGACATTTCACCATGACATTAAGAGGATTTTTTGTTTGTCCTGTCATGTAGATCATGTGTATGAATTTTCATAAAGATTAACGACATGCAGTGGCGGGGCACCTAAAATAGGTGGCGCTCTCGTTCAGTTTCGCCCAAACATTCTGGAGCACCTCAAAATATCAAATTTTTCGTATTCCCTTGGGGGGGTACGCAAAATTTGGTGAGTTTTCGAGCACGTTCAGGCCTCCAAAAAAGCACGCGAAGTGTCCGAATAAAAATAATAATAATAATAATAATAATAATAAACACTGCAATTACAATAGGCCTTCGCACTGCCAAGGTGCTCGGGCCTAAATAAACACTGCAATTACAATAGGCCTTCGCACCGCCAAGGTGCTCGGGCCTAATAATAAACGCTGCAATTACAATAGGCCTTCGCACCGCCAAGGTGCTCGGGCCTAATGACAGAAATGACCCCAAAAATGGCAGCTTTTTTCAACATGGCCGACTTCCTGTTGGATTTAGCCCATATGTCCAAGAGACTTTTTTGAAGGTACTGGAATGGACTATAAGTGTGCTGAATTTTATCCATGTCAGTCAATGTAGTGGGCGGGGCTGATTGATTGAAATATTGTAGGGGGCGCTATGTAGCCATTTACTATCTTTTCCATTATATGGTAATTTTATTTTATTAAGGACATAACTGTCATGACTCATGGCAAGTATGGTGAAGATCAACAATTTCATGGCTTTGTTACAGGTACTTCCTGGTTCATGATATCAGACACTTGTTGTTGCCAAGGGGTGGGGCTAATTCATAGTCATATTATTGCATTGTAGATTTTGTTCATCATGGAACCGGCATCAAATGTGTCGATTCCTGTGCTGATATGTTGTTTTATGTGGGAGTTTTAGCAATAAGTCTTTGTTAATGAGACATAAAACTTTGAGGGCCCGCCCCTCCTAAACTAAATCTTCTATTAGAAGAAATAACACAACTTTACATCACACATGCCTCCTGAGCATCCTGTGCAAGTTGGGTGTCAGTTGGACAATATCCCTAGGAGGAGTTGTTTAAAATGCATGGCAAAGAAATGACCCCAAAAATGGCACCTTTTTCTAAATGCCCGACTTCCTGTTGGTTTTGGCCCATATGTCCAAGAGACTTTTTTGAAGGTACTGGCAGGTTCTCCAACTGTGCTGAATTTTATTCATGTCGGTCCATGTAGTGGGCGGGGCTGATTGATTGAAATTTTGTAGGGGGCGCTATGGAGACATGCTCCATTTATTCCATAATGTTTCAATGGGGCTTAGTTCAGGGCCTTACTGTCATCAGTCATGGCAAGTTTGGTGGCGGTCCAAGGTTCCATGGCTTGGTCACAGGTACTTCCTGTTTCATGGCGTTGGACCGCCATTCGCCATGTCCCGTTTAGCGTAGCGACTTGAGGTTTTTATTGTGGCATCATGAAAGGGTTTGACATGTTTTGGAGGAGGCTCAAGTGTTTTGGACCATTTGCTTAGAAGCATGACCCTCAAACGTGGAAAAAACCACTTCCTATTGTAAGTGGGCGGGGCTTAGGTCTACACCAGCAATGGTCACATTAATCTGTTCAGGACTGATCCCTTATTAATCCCTATAAGTTTTAGGGTGATCAGATCAAAATTGACAATTTTATAGTGATTTATGATGTCACGCCGCCGCATGGAACTTCGCCATGGCGTCACGGGCACGCCGTGCAGCGTAGAGCAATGTCCTTTACCAGATCTCTTCACCAACATGTTTTGTGATGCCTGAGTGAATTTGGGCCATGTGGTGTCTACCAAGCCAGAGTTATGGGTGTGTGAGCAAAAAACAACACTTTTGACCTCCAGGGGGCGTGGCTATTTCATAATCAAAATATTGACATATAGAACTCTGTAGGAGGGGACTGCCATCATATCTAGCAAATTTGGTGCAGAAATGTTGCTTTATGTGGGAGTTATATCCGTTAAATTTTTCCTGGCGAGACATCAAACTTTGAGGCCCCGCCCCTCGTAAACTAAGTCTCCTATTAGAAGAAATAACACAACATTTAATCACACATGCCTCCTGAACATCCTGAGCAATTTGTGGCTCAGTGGGATAAAAGCTCTAGGACGAGTTCGTTAAAATGCGAGGTGCTAAAACGCCAAAATATTGACTTTGACCTAAAATGGCCGCCTTCCTGTCGACATTTCACCATGACATTAAGAGGATTTTTTGTTCGCCCTTGCATGTAGATCATGTGTATGAATTTTCATAAAGATTAACGACATGCAGTGGCGGGGCACCTAAAATAGGTGGCGCTCTCATTCAGTTTCGCTCAAACATTCTGGAGCACCTCAAAATATCAAATTTTTCGCATTCCCTTGGGGGGGTACGCAAAATTTGGTGAGTTTTTGAGCATGTTCAGGCCTCCAAAAAAGCAATTCATTTATTAGGAGAATAATAATAATAATAATAATAATAATAATAATTAAAACCGCAAGCGGTGATATAGGCCCTCGCACCATGGCGCCGCTCGGCATAATGCCACCGCCTCCCCTGGCAACATCCTTCCCATGCCTCTCTCAACCTAAAGTGCAGCCAGACTGCTCTTCAGGCCATTTAGGCCTTATGAACGGTCACTTCCTGTCACCAAGGGGCGGGGCTAATTTATAATCTAATTATTGACATACAGAAATGTGAAGGATATGACTGGCATCATCTGTAGCAAATTTGGTGCAGGTTGGTTGTTTTTTGTGGGAGTTATGTCAGTTTTCTTTTTCATTGCATCACATCTGCTTTGCTGCCCCGCCTCTCCTAAACGATATCCCCTATTAAAAGAAATAGCACAACTTTTAATCACACATGTCTCTTGAGCATCCTGACTCATTTGGGTTAAAGTTGGACAAAATTCTTAGAAGGAACTTCTAGAAATGCATGACAAAGAAAATGACAGAAATTGCCCCAAAAATGACACCTTTTTCAAAATGGCCGACTTCCTGTTTGATTTAGCCCATATGTCCAAGAGACTTTTTTGAAGGTACTGGGAGGGTCTACAAGTTTCCCGAATCATATCCATGTCAGTCAATGTAGTGGGCGGGGCTGATTGATTGAAATTTTGTAGGGGGCGATATGGAGACATGCTCCATTTATTCCATAATGTTTCAATGGGGCTTAGTTCAGGGCCTTACTGTCATCAGTCATGACAAGTTTGGTGGTGGTCCAAGGTTCCATGGCTTGGTCACAGGTACTTCCTGTTTCATGGCGTTGGACCGCTATTCGCCATGTCCCGTTTAGCGTAGCGACTTGAGGTTTTTATTGTGGCATCATGAAAGGGTTTGACATGTTTTGGAGGAGGCTCAAGTGTTTTGGACCATTTGCTTAGAAGCATGACCCTCAAACGTGGAAAAAACCACTTCCTGTTGTAAGTGGGCGGGGCTTAGGTCTAGACCAGCAATGGTCACATTAATCTGTTCAGGACTGATCCCTTATTAATCCCTATAAGTTTTAGGGTGATCAGATCAAAATTGACAATTTTATAGTGATTTATGATGTCACGCCGCCGCATGGAACTTTGCCATGGCGTCACGGGCACGCCGTGCAGCGTAGAGCAACGTCCTTTACCAGATCTCTTCACCAACATGTTTTGTGATGCCTGAGTGAATTTGGGCCACTGCATCTTATAATTATTTCCATAAGTGTAATGAACAAAAAAGTTTACAAATGTGTATGAAGTCAGCAGCGAGGGTGCAACACATAAAACATGAACAGGAATTATTGACCTTCTATTGTGGAATCTAAACTTCACATCTTTTGTATATAGTTGTGTCTTCTGTTTATGGATCATAGACTTTTCTCTGTGGGATTTGTGCTGTGTTTATACACTGTTAGATCTGTATTTATTACAGTCATAAATTGTAATAAACTTTTATCTTGTTCCTGTATGATCACATCCTACTGCAGTTATTTAGATGACTTGAATGTATTGAATAAATGGGGAAAAGCATTTAAATTTCTTTATTTTAAAAACGCTTCAAAGTGTACAAAGTAGCTCAAATTACTTAATTAGTAACACAAAGTTATAAGTAAGAAACAATACAATCAACGAACATGTAAACAATAGATTCCACAGAAATGCTATTAAATTGTGGTTTACTAGAAAAAAAAAAAAGAATCAAACACCAAAAATAAAACCAATGTTGTGTCTGTGCAGATCAGGAAACTGCTCTTCAGTAGCCACACAGCAACTGGGAATCAAGCCTTGTTTCCTTCTGAGGAGCTGGGATGTGAGTCTTCTTAGGTCCTTCACATTTATGTCATCAAGACGTCTCTGCAAAATTATACAAAAGATTGGTTAGATAAATAGAGCCACATTTTACTAACTGATGGAAAACAAAGTGAAAAGTGAAAGATCAGATTTTTTAGTGAAGGTCTGTGTCTACCAACTTTGTTCAGAGACTAAGTTAATATATTACTGTAATATCTAAAACTAATGTCTGGATGCCAAAGCAACAAGTAACATATGGAAGACAGAGCAGTAGGTAACAAGCTCAAATATAAAATTACATTTATGTTACAACAACAAATAATACATAAAACAGTTACCATTGACGAGGCTGAAGTTAGCTTCCGATCCGCAGCTTATGGCTGCAATATGTGTAAAGGGCAATTACACTGAATTTTTTGGAAACACCACCACATTAGACCAGGTACTGACAAAAAACTGGTATAGTATGTGGAATATTTTAGCCCACATTTGAAGAGTCTAAGTGTTTTAGTTTTTTGTCAGGACCTGATGTAATGTGGTCCAGATGCCAAAAAAGTCATGAAATGACCCTTATTTGCATTTTCACAAATAGAATAAAGATTTCACAAATCAGACACTATGTTTTATTGAATCTGCATAGTATGTGGAATATTTTAACCCAGGTTTTAAGAGTCCAAGTGTTGTAGTTTTTTGTCAGGACCTGGTCTAATGTGGTGTTTCCGAAAAATTCAGTGGAATTGCCCTTTACACATATTGCGAATCGGAAGCTAACTTCAGCCTCGTTTACCATTGTTGGTTATTGGAATACTGTGGAATTCCTGTAATAAATGTTTTTTATCAGTAATATCTTGAGACAAAACAGTGAACATGAAACTGCATTTTACCTGTACTACAGCTAGCCAGTCACATCTCTGGAAGCTGCAGCTCGTCTTCCTCAGACTGACCCGCTTGTCCTCGGACCGTCCACCAGCCCTGCCTCGGCCTTCCTGGCAACCTTAACATGTCATATTCATCACTGAAAACAAGTGTGTACACGGATCATCGCTGTAACAACATTCAAACATGTAAATTCTGCATTATGTCAGTGTCTGACTGCCTGTGTTAGGCTGATTCAGTCTAACATCAGCTGAATATATGCAGAAATATTAATAAAGTTAGATTTAGCCTAACAACTATAGCTAGCTTAGCACGTAGCTTAGCCTCTTCTTAGTACCACCGTTTATTCCATACGCGATATTGTCATTTTTACGTACTACTTTGCAAAAAAAACACCATAAGAGAGTATCATTTTCAGCATGACGAAGAGCCTGTTGTGTTAACAGTTACTTACCGGTTCATGTGTAGCTGAAATACTGGATGGAAATAAACTTTGAGTCTTGTGGACGGTGACGGTTCCGCTGTATTTAGAGGATGGGAGGGGTGAGGAGCATGTTTAGCTCACTACTTCCGCCCTGTGGTGGTTTGTAGAGGTAGCAGTTGTGTGGTTTTGCTCACTACATGGCGTTTGCCACCTAGTGTTGGAAAGAATCACTTTGAAATCTTACATACTCTGGCTTCAATACATTGAAAAAAATAATCTAAAAGTGGATCAAATATGCCACAGTGTTTAATGAAATTGAAAAAAAAAAATCCCACCAGTTTTCCATAAATGGATGTTACATTATTTTTACTTTATTCAAAACAAGAATTAGCTGCTCATTCTCAGAACCAAAGCCTCAGATTTTTTCTTTTTCATGTAATCCCCCACAGTACAGACAAAGAGCAACAGGGAGGAATAATACATAAATGCTTCAAGTTTAGTTTTAATTCATTATGCTTATTAACATGCCTGTGACATTTGTTAAAAACTGTTAACATCATTTACATAAATATAGTTTTCAGTAACTTATTGTTGTAAGTATTAGCCGCACTGGATGTTTTAATCAATCCATCAACAGAGCTGATCCAATACCACTCTATCCAAGAATCTGAACAAATGTCTATAAATCAAAGAGCAATCAGTCTGCTTCTAAACAATAAAACACATATGAAACTGATTCACATAATTAATAATTCCTTCAGATGGACCTGCATGTTCATCTGTACATACATGTCTATAAATATGGTTGGTTGTTTTTTGTGGGAGTTATGTCAGTTTTCCTTTTCATTGCATCACATCTGCTTCGCTGCCCCGCCTCTCCTAAACGATATCCCCTATTAAAAGAAATAACACAACTTTTAATCAGATATGCAGCTTGAGCATCCTGACTCATTTGGGTTACAGTTGGAGAAAATTCTTTGGAGGACCTTCTCAAAATGCATGGCAAAGAAAATGACAGAAATGACCCCAAAAATGGCACCTTTTTCAAAATGGCCGACTTCCTGTTTGATTTAGCCCATATGTCCAAGAGACTTTTTTGAAGGTACGGGAAGGGGCTACAAGTGTGCTGAATTTGATCCATGTCGATCAATGTAGTGGGCGGGGCTGATTGATTGAAATATTGGAGGGGGCGCTATGGAGCCATTTACTATCTTTTCCACTATATTGTAATTTTACTCTATTAAGGACATAACTGTCATGACTCATGGCAAGTATGGTGAAGATCAAAGGTTTCATGGCTTTGTTACAGGTACTTCCTGGTTCACGGTATCAGACACTTGTTGTTGCCAAGGGGTGGAGCTAGTTCAGAGTCATATCATTGCATTGTAGATTTTGTTTATCATGGGACTGGCATCAAATGTGTCGATTCCTGTGCTGATATGTTGTTTTATATGGGAGTTTTGGCAATAAGTCTTTGTTAATGAGACATAAAACTTTGAGGGCCCGCCCCTCCTAAACTAAATCTTCTATTAGAAGAAATAACACAACTTTAAATCACACATGCCTCCTGAGCATCCTGTGCAAGTTGGGTGTCAGTTGGACAATATCCCTAGGAGGAGTTGTTTAAAATGCATGGCAAAGAAATGACCCCAAAAATGGCACCTTTTTCAAAATGGCCGACTTCCTGTTGGATTTAGCCCATATGTCCAAGAGACTTTTTTGAAGGTACTGGCAGGTTCTCCAACTGTGCTGAATTTTATCCATGTCGGTCCATGTAGTGGGCGGGGCTGATTGATTGAAATTTTGTAGGGGGCGCTATGGAGACATGCTCCATTTATTCCATAATGTTTCAATGGGGCTTAGTTCAGGGCCTTACTGTCATCAGTCATGGCAAGTTTGGTGGCGGTCCAAGGTTCCATGGCTTGGTCACAGGTACTTCCTGTTTCATGGCGTTGGACCGCCATTCGCCATGTCCCGTTTAGCGTAGCGACTTGAGGTTTTTATTGTGGCATCATGAAAGGGTTTGACATGTTTTGGAGGAGGCTCAAGTGTTTGGGACCATTTGCTTAGAAGCATGACCCTCAAACGTGGAAAAAACCACTTCCTGTTGTAAGTGGGCGGGGCTTAGGTCTACACCAGCAATGGTCACATTAATCTGTTCAGGACTGATCCCTTATTAATCCCTATAAGTTTTAGGGTGATCAGATCAAAATTGACAATTTTATAGTGATTTATGATGTCACGCCGCCGCATGGAACTTCGCCATGGCGTCACGGGCACGCCGTGCAGCGTAGAGCAACGTCCTTTACCAGATCTCTTCACCAACATGTTTTGTGATGCCTGAGTGAATTTGGGCCATGTGGTGTCCACCAAGCCAGAGTTATGGGTGTGTGAGCAAAAAACAACACTTTTGACCTCCAGGGGGCGTGGCTATTTCATAATCAAAATATTGGCATATAGAACTCTGTAGGAGGGGACTGCCATCATATCTAGCAAATTTGGTGCAGAAATGTTGCTTTATGTGGGAGTTATATCCGTTTAATTTTTCATGGCGAGACATCAAACTTTGAGGCCCCGCCCCTCGTGAACTAAGTCTCCTATTAGAAGAAATAACACAACATTTAATCACACATGCCTCCTGAACATCCTGAGCAATTTGTGGCTCAGTGGGATAAAAGCTCTAGGACGAGTTCGTTAAAATGCGAGGCGCTAAAACGCCAAAATATTGACTTTGACCTAAAATGGCCGCCTTCCTGTCGACATTTCACCATGACATTAAGAGGATTTTTTGTTCACCCTAGCATGTAGATAATGCGTATGAATTTTCATAAAGATTAACGACATGCAGTGGCAGGGCACCTAAAATAGGTGGCGCTCTCATTCAGTTTCGCCCAAACATTCTGGAGCACCTCAAAATATCAAATTTTTCGTATTCCCTTGGGGGGGTACGCAAAATTTGGTGAGTTTTCGAGCACGTTCAGGCCTCCAAAAAAGCACGCGAAGTGTCCGAATAAAAATAATAATAATAATAATAATAATTAAAACCGCAGGCGGTGATATAGGCCCTCGCACCATGGCGCCACTCGGCATAATGCCACCGCCTCCCCTGGCAACATCCTTCCCATGCCCCTCTCAACCTAAAGTGCAGCCAGACTGCACTTCAGGCCATTTAGGCCTTATGAACGGTCACTTCCTGTCAACAAGGGGCGGGGCTAATTTATGATCTAATTATTGACATGCACAAATGTGAAGGATATGACTGGCATCATCTGTAGCAAATTTGATGCAGGTTGGTTGTTTTTTGGGGGAGTTATGTCAGTTTTCCTTTTCATTGCATCACATCTGCTTTGCTGCCCCGCCTCTCCTAAATGATATCCCCTATTAAAAGAAATAGCACAACTTTTAATCACACATGCCTCTTGAGCATCCTGACTCATTTGGGTTAAAGTTAGATAAAATTCTTAGAAGGAACTTCTCAAAATGCATGACAAAGAAAATGACAGAAATGACCCCAAAAATGGCACCTTTTTCAAAATGGCCGACTTCCTGTTGGATTTAGCCCATATATCCAAGAGACTTTTTTGAAGGTACTGGGAGGGTCTATAAGTGTGCTGAATTTTATCCATGTCAGTCAATGTAGTGGGCGGGGCTGATTGATTGAAATATTGTAGGGGGCGCTATGGAGCCATTTACTATCTTTTCCACTATGTTGTAATTTTATTCTATTAAGTACATAACTGTCATGACTCATGGCAAGTATGGTGAAGATCAACAATTTCATGGCTTTGTTACAGGTACTTCCTGGTTCATGATATCAGACACTTGTTGTTGCCAAGGGGCGGGGCTAATTCATAGTCATATTATTGCATTGTAGATTTTGTTCATCATGGGACTGGCATCAAATGGGTCGATTCCTGTGCTGATATGTTGTTTTATGTGGGAGTTTTAGCAATAAGTCTTTGTTAATGAGACATCAAACTTTGAGGGCCCGCTCCTCCTAAACTAAATCTTCTATTAGAAGAAATAACACAACTTTAAATCACACATGCCTCCTGAGCATCCTGTGCAAGTTGGGTGTCAGTTGGACAATATCCCTAGGAGGAGTTGTTTAAAATGCATGGCAAAGAAATGACCCCAAAAATGGCACCTTTTTCAAAATGGCCGACTTCCTGTTGAATTTAGCCCATATGTCCAAGAGACTTTTTTGAAGGTACTGGAAGGTTCTCCAACTGTGCTGAATTTTATTCATGTCGGTCCATGTAGTGGGCGGGGCTGATTGATTGAAATTTTGTAGGGGGCGCTATGGAGACATGCTCCATTTATTCCATAATGTTTCAATGGGGCTTAGTTCAGGGCCTTACTGTCATCAGTCATGGCAAGTATGGTGGCGGTCCAAGGTTCCATGGCTTGGTCACAGGTACTTCCTGTTTCATGGCGTTGGACCGCCATTCGCCATGTCCCGTTTAGCGTAGCGACTTGAGGTTTTTATTGTGGCATCATGAAAGGGTTTGACATGTTTTGGAGGAGGCTCAAGTGTTTTGGACCATTTGCTTAGAAGCATGACCCTCAAACGTGCAAAAAACCACTTCCTATTGTAAGTGGGCGGGGCTTAGGTCGACACCAGCAATGGTCACATTAATCTGTTCAGGACTGATCCCTTATTAATCCCTATAAGTTTTAGGGTGATCAGATCAAAATTGACAATTTTATAGTGATTTATGATGTCACGCCGCCGCATGGAACTTCGCCATGGCGTCACGGGCACGCCGTGCAGCGTAGAGCAACGTCCTTTACCAGATCTCTTCACCAACATGTTTTGTGATGCCTGAGTGAATTTGGGCCATGTGGTGTCCACCAAGCCAGAGTTATGGGTGTGTGAGCAAAAAACAACACTTTTGACCTCCAGGGGGCGTGGCTATTTCATAATCAAAATATTGACATATAGAACTCTGTAGGAGCGGACTGCCATCATATCTAGCAAATTTGGTGCAGAAATGTTGCTTTATGTGGGAGTTATATCCGTTTAATTTTTCCTGGCGAGACATCAAACTTTGAGGCCCCGCCCCTCGTAAACTAAGTCTCCTATTAGAAGAAATAACACAACATTTAATCACACATGCCTCCTGAACATCCTCAGCAATTTGTGGCTCAGTGGGATAAAAGCTCTAGGACGAGTTCGTTAAAATGCGAGGTGCTAAAACGCCAAAATATTGACTTTGACCTAAAATGGCCGCCTTCCTGTCGACATTTCACCATGACATTAAGAGGATTTTTTGTTCGCCCTAGCATGTAGATCATGTGTATGAATTTTCATAAAGATTAACGACATGCAGTGGCGGGGCACCTAAAATAGGTGGCGCTCTCGTTCAGTTTCGCCCAAACATTCTGGAGCACCTCAAAATATCAAATTTTTTGTATTCCCTTGGGGGGGTACGCAAAATTTGGTGAGTTTTCGAGCACGTTCAGGCTTCCAAAAAAGCACGCGAAGTGTCCGAATAAAAATAATAATAATAATAATAATAATAATAAACATTGCAATTACAATAGGCCTTCGCACTGCCAAGGTGCTCGGGCCTAATTAAAACCGCAAGCGGTCATATAGGCCCTCGCACCATGCCACCGCCTCCCCTGGCAACATCCTTCCCATGCCTCTCTCAACCTAAAATGCAGCCAGACTGCACTTCAGGCCATTAAGGCCTTATGAAGGGTCAATTCCTGTCACCAAGGGGCGGGGCTAACTAATAATCTAATTATTGACATGCAGAAATGTGAAGGATATGACTGGCATCATCTGTAGCAAATTTGGTGCAGGTTGGTTGTTTTTTGTGGGAGTTATGTCAGTTTTCCTTTTCATTGCATCACATCTGCTTTGCTGCCCCGCCTCTCCTAAATGATATCCCCTATTAAAAGAAATAGCACAACTTTTAATCACACATGCCTCTTGAGCATCCTGACTCATTTGGGTTAAAGTTGGACAAAATTCTTAGGAGATGTTCCTCAAAATGCATGGCAAAGAAAATGACAGAAATGACCCCGAAAATGGCACTCTTTTCAAAATGGCCGACTCCCTGTTGGATTTAGCCCATATGTCCAAGAGACTTTTTTGAAGGTACTGGGAGGGTCTACAAGTTTTCCGAATCATATCCATGTCAGTCAATGTAGTGGGCGGGGCTGATTGATTGAAATATTGTAGGGGGCGCTATGGAGCCATTTACTATCTTCTCCACTATATTGTAATTTTACTCTATTGAGGACATAACTGTCATGACTCATGGCAAGTATGGTGAAGATGAACAATTTCATGGCTTTGTTACAGGTACTTCCTGGTTCACGATATCAGACACTTGTTGTTGCCAAGGGGTGGGGCTAATTCATAGTCCCATTATTGCATTGAATATTTTTTCCATCATGGGACTGGCATCAAATGTGGCGATTCCTGTGCTGATATGTTGTTTTATGTGGGAGTTTTAGCAATAAGTCTTTGTTAATAAGACATAAAACTTTGAAGGCCCGCCCCTCCTAAACTAAATCTTCTATTAGAAGAAATAGCACAACTTTAAATCACACATGCCTCCTGAGCATCCTGTGCAAGTTGGGTGTCAGTTGGACAATAGCCCTAGGAGGAGTTGTTTAAAATGCATGGCAAAGAAATGACCCCAAAAATGGCACCTTTTTCAAAATGGCCGACTTCCTGTTGGATTCAGCCCATATGTCCAAGAGACTTTTTTGAAGGTACTGGCAGGTTCTCCAACTGTGCTCAATTTTATCCATGTCGGTCCATGTAGTGGGCGGGGCTGATTGATTGAAATTTTGTAGGGGGCGCTATGGAGACATGCTCCATTTATTCCATAATGTTTCAATGGGGCTTAGTTCAGGGCCTTACTGTCATCAGTCATGGCAGGTTTGGTGGCGGTCCAAGGTTCCATGGCTTGGTCACAGGTACTTCCTGTTTCATGGCGTTGGACCGCCATTCGCCATGTCCCGTTTAGCGTAGCGACTTGAGGTTTTTATTGTGGCATCATGAAAGGGTTTGACATGTTTTGGAGGAGGCTCAAGTGTTTTGGACCATTTGCTTAGAAGCATGACCCTCAAACGTGGAAAAAAACCACTTCCTGTTGTAAGTGGGCGGAGTTTAGGTCTACACCAGCAATGGTCACATTAATCTGTTCAGGACTGATCCCTTATTAATCCCTATAAGTTTTAGGGTGATCAGATCAAAATTGACAATTTTATAGTGATTTATGATGTCACGCCGCCGCATGGAACTTCGCCATGGCGTCACGGGCACGCCGTGCAGCGTAGAGCAACGTCCTTTATAAGATCTCTTCACCAACATGTTTTGTGATGCCTGAGTGAATTTGGGCCATGTGGTGTCCACCAAGCCAGAGTTATGGGTGTGTGAGCAAAAAACAACACTTTTGACCTCCAGGGGGCGTGGCTATTTCATAATCAAAATATTGACATATAGAACTCTGTAGGAGGGGACTGCCATCATATCTAGCAAATTTGGTGCAGAAATGTTGCTTTATGTGGGAGTTATATCCGTTTAATTTTTCATGGCGAGACATCAAACTTTGAGGCCCCGCCCCTCGTAAACTAAGTCTCCTATTAGAAGAAATAACACAACATTTAATCACACATGCCTCCTGAACATCCTGAGCAATTTGTGGCTCAGTGGGATAAAAGCTCTAGGACGAGTTCGTTAAAATGCGAGGTGCTAAAACGCCAAAATATTGACTTTGACCTAAAATGGCCGCCTTCCTGTCGACATTTCACCATGACATTAAGAGGATTTTTTGTTCGCCCTAGCATGTAGATCATGTGTATGAATTTTCATAAAGATTAATGACATGCAGTGGCGGGGCACCTAAAATAGGTGGCGCTCTCATTCAGTTTCGCCCAAACATTTTGGAGCACCTCAAAATATCAAATTTTTCGCATTCCCTTGGGGGGGTACGCAAAATTTGGTGAGTTTTTGAGCATGTTCAGGCCTCCAAAAAAGCAATTCATTTATTAGGAGAATAATAATAATAATAATTAAAACCGCAAGCGGTGATATAGGCCCTCGCACCATGGCGCCGCTCGGCATAATGCCACCGCCTCCCCTGGCAACATCCTTCCCATGCCTCTCTCAACCTAAAGTGCAGCCAGACTGCACTTCAGGCCATTTAGGCCTTATGAACGGTCACTTCCTGTCACCAAGGGGCGGGGCTAACTTATCATCTAATTATTGACATACAGAAATGTGAAGGATATGACTGGCATCATCTGCAGCAAATTTGGTGCAGGTTGGTTGTTTTTTGTGGGAGTTATGTCAGTTTTCCTTTTCATTGCATCACATCTGCTTTGCTGCCCCGCCTCTCCTAAACGATATCCCCTATTAAAAGAAATAGCACAACTTTTAATCACACATGCCTCTTGAGCATCCTGACTCATTTGGGTTAAAGTTGGACAAAATTCTTAGGACAAGTTCCTCCAAATGCATGACAAAGAAAATGACAGAAATGACCCCAAAAATGGCACCCTTTTCAAAATGGCCGACTTCCTGTTGGATTTAGCCCATATGTCCAAGAGACTTTTTTGAAGGTACTGGGAGGGTCTACAAGTTTCCCGAATCATATCCATGTCAGTCAATGTAGTGGGCGGGGCTGATTAATTAAAATATTGTAGGGGGCGCTATGGAGCCATTTACTATCTTCTCCACTATATTTTAATTTTACTCTATTAAGGGCATAACTTTCATGACTCATGGCAAGTATGGTGAAGATCAAAGGTTTCATGGCTTTGTTACAGGTACTTCCTGGTTCATGATATCAGACACTTGTTGTTGCCAAGGGGTGGGGCTAGTTCATAGTCATGTTATTGCATTGTATATTTTGTTCATCATGGAACTGGCATCAAATGTGTCGATTCCTGTGCTGATATGTTGTTTTATGTGGGAGTTTTAGCAATAAGTCATTGTTAATGAGACATAAAACTTTGAGGGCCCGCCCCTCCTAAACTAAATCTTCTATTAGAAGAAATAACACAACTTTACATCACACATGCCTCCTGAGCATCCTGTGCAAGTTGGGTGTCAGTTGGACAATATCCCTAGGAGGAGTTGTTTAAAATGCATGGCAAAGAAATGACCCCAAAAATGGCACCTTTTTCAAAATGGCCGACTTCCTGTTGAATTTAGCCCATATGTCCAAAAGACTTTTTTGAAGGTACTGGCAGGTTCTCCAACTGTGCTGAATTTTATCCATGTCGATCAATGTAGTGGGCGGGGCTGATTGATTGAAATATTGTAGGGGGCGCTATGGAGACATGCTCCATTTATTCCATAATGTTTCAATGGGGCTTAGTTCAGGGCCTTACTGTCATCAGTCATGGCAAGTTTGATGGCGGTCCAAGGTTCCATGGCTTGGTCACAGGTACTTCCTGTTTCATGGCGTTGGACCGCCATTCGCCATGTCCCGTTTAGCGTAGCGACTTGAGGTTTTTATTGTGGCATCATGAAAGGGTTTGACATGTTTTGAAAGAGTCTCAAGTGTTTGGGACCATTTTCTTAGAAGCATGACCCTCAAACGTGGTAAGAATCACTTCTTGTTGTAAGTGGGCGGGGCTTAGGTCTACACCAGCAATGGTCACATTAATCTGTTCAGGACTGATCCCTTATTGATCCCTATAAGTTTTAGGGTGATCAAATCAAAATTGACAATTTTATAGTGATTTATGATGTCACGCCGCCGCATGGAACTTCGCCATGGCGTCACGGGCACGCCGTGCAGCGTAGAGCAACGTCCTTTATCAGATCTCTTCACCAACATGTTTTGTGATGCCTGAGCGAATTTGGGCCATGTGGTGTCCACCAAGCCAGAGTTATGGGTGTGTGAGCAAAAAACAACACTTTTGACCTCCAGGGGGCGTGGCTATTTCATAATCAAAATTTTGACATATAGAACTCTGTAGGAGGGGACTGCCATCATATCTAGCAAATTTGGTGCAGAAATGTTGCTTTATGTGGGAGTTATATCCGTTTAATTTTTCATGGCGAGACATCAAACTTTGTGGCCCCGCCCCTCGTAAACTAAGTCTCCTATTAGAAGAAATAACACAACATTGAATCACACATGCCTCCTGAACATCCTGAGCAATTTGTGGCTCAGTGGGATAAAAGCTCTAGGACGAGTTTGTTAAAATGCGAGGTGCTAAAACGCCAAAATATTGACTTTGACCTAAAATAGCCGCCTTCCTGTCGACATTTCACCATGACATTAAGAGGATTTTTTGTTCGCCTTAGCATGTAGATCATGTGTATGAATTTTCATAAAGATTAACGATATGCAGTGGCGGGGCACCTAAAATAGGTGGCGCTCTCATTCAGTTTCGCCCAAACATTCTGGAGCACCTCAAAATATCAAATTTTTCGTATTCCCTTGGGGGGGTACGCCAAATTTGGTGAGTTTTCGAGCACGTTCAGGCCTCCAAAAAAGCACGCGAAGTGTCCGAATAAAAATAATAAACACTGCAAATACAATAGGCCTTCGCACCGCCAAGGTGCTCGGGCCTAATAATTAAAACCGCAAGCGGTGATATAGGCCCTCGCACCATGGCGCCGCTCGGCATAATGCCACCGCCTCCCCTGGCAACATCCTTCCCATGCCTCTCTCAACCTAAAGTGCAGCCAGACTGCACTTCAGGCCATTTAGACCTTATGAACGGTCACTTACTGTCACCAAGGGGCGGGGCTAATTTATAATCTAATTATTGACATACAGAAATGTGAAGGATATGACTGGCATCATCTGTAGCAAATTTGGTGCAGGTTGGTTGTTTTTTGTGGGAGTTATGTCAGTTTTCCTTTTCATTGCATCACATCTGCTTTGCTGCCCCGCCTCTCCTAAACGATATCCCCTATTAAAAGAAATAGCACAACTTTTAATCACACATGCCTCTTGAGCATCCTGACTCATTTGGGTTAAAGTTGGACAAAATTCTTAGGACAAGTTCCTCAAAATGCATGGCAAAGAAAATGACAGAAATGACCCCAAAAATGGCACCCTTTTCAAAATGGCCGACTTCCTGTTGGATTTAGCCCATATGTCCAAGAGACTTTTTTGAAGGTACTGGGAGGGTCTACAAGTTTCCCGAATCATATCCATGTCAGTCAATGTAGTGGGCGGGGCTGATTAATTAAAATATTGTAGGGGGCGCTATGGAGCCATTTACTATCTTCTCCACTATATTGTAATTTTACTCTATTAAGGACTTTACTGTCATAAGTCATGGCAAGTATGGTGAAGATCAAAGGTTTCATGGCTTTGTTACAGGTACTTCCTGGTTCACGATATCAGACACTTGTTGTTGCCAAGGGGTGGGGCTAATTCATAGTCCCATTATTGCATTGTAGATTTTGTTCATCATGGGACTGGCATCAAATGTGGCGATTCCTGTGCTGATATGTTGTTTTATGTGGGAGGTTTAGCAATAAGTCTTTGTTAATAAGACATCAAACTTTGAGGGCCCGCCCCTCCTAAACTAAATCTTCTATTAGAAGAAATAACACAACTTTAAATCACACATGCCTCATGAGCATCCTGTGCAAGTTGGGTGTCAGTTGGACAATATCCCTAGGAGGAGTTGTTTAAAATGCATGGCAAAGAAATGACCCCAAAAATGGCGCCTTTTTCAAAATGGCCGACTTCCTGTTGAATTTAGCCCATATGTCCAAGAGACTTTTTTGAAGGTACTGGAAGGTTCTCCAACTGTGCTGAATTTTATCCATGTCGGTCCATGTAGTGGGCGGGGCTGATTGATTGAAATTTTGTAGGGGGCGCTATAGAGACATGCTCCATGTATTCCATTATGTTTCAATGGGGCTTAGTTCAGGGCCTTACTGTCATCAGTCATGGCAAGTTTGGTGGCGGTCCAAGGTTCCATGGCTTGGTCACAGGTACTTCCTGTTTCATGGCGTTGGACCGCCATTCGCCATGTCCCGTTTAGCGTAGCGACTTGAGGTTTTTATTGTGGCATCATGAAAGGGTTTGACATGTTTTGGAGGAGGCTCAAGTGTTTTGGACCATTTGCTTAGAAGCATGACCCTCAAACGTGCAAAAAAACACTTCCTGTTGTAAGTGGGCGGAGTTTAGGTCTACACCAGCAATGGTCACAGTAATCTGTTCAGGACTGATCCCTTATTAATGCCTATAAGTTTTAGGGTGATCAGATCAAAATTGACAATTTTATAGTGATTTATGATGTCACGCCGCCGCATGGAACTTCGCCATGGCGTCACGGGCACACCGTGCAGCGTAGAGCAACGTCCTTTATAAGATCTCTTCACCAACATGTTTTGTGATGCCTGAGTGAATTTGGGCCATGTGGTGTCCACCAAGCCAGAGTTATGGGTGTGTGAGCAAAAAACAACACTTTTGACCTCCAGGGGGCGTGGCTATTTCATAATCAAAATATTGACATATAGAACTCTGTAGGAGGGGACTGCCATCATATCTAGCAAATTTGGTGCAGAAATGTTGCTTTATGTGGGAGTTATATCCGTTTAATTTTTCCTGGCGAGACATCAAACTTTGAGGCCCCGCCCCTCGTAAACTAAGTCTCCTATTAGAAGAAATAACACAACATTTAATCACACATGCCTCCTGAACATCCTGAGCAATTTGTGGCTCAGTGGGATAAAAGCTCTAGGACGAGTTCGTTAAAATGCGAGGTGCTAAAACGCCAAAATATTGACTTTGACCTAAAATGGCCGCCTTCCTGTCGACATTTCACCATGACATTAGGAGGATTTTTTGTCCGCCCTAGCATGTAGATCATGTGTATGAATTTTCATAAAGATTAATGACATGCAGTGGCGGGGCACCTAAAATAGGTGGCGCTCTCATTCAGTTTCGCCCAAACATTCTGGAGCACCTCAAAATATCAAATTTTTCGCATTCCCTTGGGGGGGTACGCAAAATTTGGTGAGTTTTTGAGCATGTTCAGGCCTCCAAAAAAGCAATTCATTTATTAGGAGAATAATAATAATAATAATAATAATAATAATAATAATAATAAACGCTGCAATTACAATAGGCCTTCGCACCGCCAAGGTGCTCGGGCCTAATAATAATAATAATAATAATAAACGCTGCAATTACAATAGGCCTTCGCACTGCCAAGGTGCTCGGGCCTAATAATAATAATAATAATAATAATAAACACTGCAATTACAATAGGCCTTCGCACCGCCAAGGTGCTCGGGCCTAATAATAATAAACGCTGCAATTACAATAGGCCTTCGCACCGCCAAGGTGCTCGGGCCTAATAATAAACACTGCAATTACAATAGGCCTTCGCACCGCCAAGGTGCTCGGGCCTAATAATAATAATAATAATAATAAACACTGCAATTACAATAGGCCTTCGCACCGCCAAGGTGCTCGGGCCTAATAATAATAATAAACACTGCAATTACAATAGGCCTTCGCACCGCCAAGGTGCTCGGGCCTAATTAAAACCGCAGGCGGTAATATAGGCCCTCGCACCATGGCGCCGCTCGGCATAATGCCACCGCCTCCCCTGCAAACATCCTTCCCATGCCTCTCTCAACCTAAAGTGCAGCCAGACTGCACTTCAGGCTGTTAAGGCCTTATGAACGGTCACTTCCTGTCACCAAGGGGCGGGGCTAACTAATAATCTAATTATTGACATGCAGAAATGTGAAGGATATGACTGACATCATCTGTAGCAAATTTGGTGCATGTTGGTTGTTTTTTGTGGGAGTTATGTCAGTTTTCCTTTTCATTGCATCACAGCTGCTTTGCTGCCCCGCCTCTCCTAAACGATATCCCCTATTAAAAGAAACAACACAACTTTTAATCACACATGCCTCTTGAGCATCCTGACTCATTTGGGTTAAAGTTAGATAAAATTCTTAGCAGGACTTCCTCAAAATGCATGGCAAAGCAAATGACAGAAATGACCCCGAAAATGACAACTTTTTCAAAATGGCTGACTTCCTGTTGGATTTAGGCCATATGTCCAAGAGACGTTTTTCAAGGTACTGGGAGGGTCTACAAGTTTCCCGAATCATATCCATGTCAGTCAATACAGTGGGCGGGGCTGATTGATTGAAATATTGTAGGGGGCGCTATGGAGCCATTTACGATCTTCTCCACTATATTGTAATTTTACTCTATTAAGGACATAACTGTCATGACTCATGGCAAGTATGGTGAAGATCAACAATTTCACGGCTTTGTCACAGGTACTTCCTGGTTCATGATATCAGACACTTGTTGTTGCCAAGGGGTGGGGCTAATTCAGAGTCATATTATTGCATTGTAGATTTTGTTCATCATGGGACTGGCATCAAATGTGGTGATTCCTGTGCTGATATGTTGTTTTATGTGGGAGTTTTAGCAATAAGTCTTTGTTAATAAGACATCAAACTTTGAGGGCCCGCCCCTCCTAAACTAAATCTTCTATTAGAAGAAATAACACAACTTTAAATCACACATGCCTCCTGAGCATCCTGTGCAAGTTGGGTGTCAGTTGGACAATATCCCTAGGAGGAGTTGTTTAAAATGCATGGCAAAGAAATGACCCCAAAAATGGCGCCTTTTTCAAAATGGCCGACTTCCTGTTGAATTTAGCCCATATGTCCAAGAGACTTTTTTGAAGGTACTGGAAGGTTCTCCAACTGTGCTGAATTTTATCCATGTCGGTCCATGTAGTGGGCGGGGCTGATTGATTGAAATTTTGTAGGGGGCGCTATAGAGACATGCTCCATGTATTCCATTATGTTTCAATGAGGCTTAGTTCAGGACCTGACTGTCATCAGTCATGGCAAGTTTGGTGGCGGTCCAAGGTTCCATGGCTTGGTCACAGGTACTTCCTGTTTCATGGCGTTGGACCGCCATTCGCCATGTCCCGTTTAGCGTAGCGACTTGAGGTTTTTATTGTGGCATCATGAAAGGGTTTGACATGTTTTGGAGGAGTCTCAAGTGTTTGGGACAATTTGCTTAGAAGCATGACCCTCAAACGTGCAAAAAAACACTTCCTGTTGTAAGTGGGCGGAGTTTAGGTCTACACCAGCAATGGTCACAGTAATCTGTTCAGGACTGATCCCTTATTAATCCCTATAAGTTTTAGGGTGATCAGATCAAAATTGACAATTTAATAGTGATTTATGATGTCACGCCGCCGCATGGAAATTCGCCATGGCGTCACGGGCACGCCGTGCAGCGTAGAGCAACGTCCTTTATCAGATCTCTTCACCAACATGTTTTGTGATGCCTGAGTGAATTTGGGCCATGTGGTGTCCACCAAGCCAGCGTTATGGGTGTGTGAGCAAAAAACAACACTTTTGACCTCCAGGGGGCGTGGCTATTTCATAATCAAAATATTGACATATAGAACTCTGTAGGAGGGGACTGCCATCATATCTAGCAAATTTGGTGCAGAAATGTTGCTTTATGTGGGAGTTATATCCGTTTAATTTTTCCTGGCGAGACATCAAACTTTGAGGCCCCGCCCCTCGTAAACTAAGTCTCCTATTAGAAGAAATAACACAACATTTAATCACACATGCCTCCTGAACATCCTGAGCAATTTGTGGCTCAGTGGGATAAAAGCTCTAGGACGAGTTCGTTAAAATGCGAGGTGCTAAAACGCCAAAATATTGACTTTGACCTAAAATGGCCGCCTTCCTGTCGACATTTCACCATGACATTAAGAGGATTTTTTGTTTGTACTGTCATGTAGATCATGTGTATGAATTTTCATAAAGATTAACGACATGCAGTGGCGGGGCACCTAAAATAGGTGGCGCTCTCCTTCAGTTTCGCCCAAACATTCTGGAGCACCTCAAAATATCAAATTTTTCGCATTCCCTTGGGGGGGTACGCAAAATTTGGTGAGTTTTCGAGCACGTTCAGGCCTCCAAAAAAGCACGCGAAGTGTCCGAATAAAAATAATAATAATAATAATTAAAACCGCAAGCGGTGATATAGGCCCTCGCACCATGGCGCCGCTCGGCATAATGCCACCGCCTCCCCTGGCAACATCCTTCCCATGCCTCTCTCAACCTAAAGTGCAGCCAGACTGCACTTCAGGCCATTTAGGCCTTATGAACGGTCACTTCCTGTCACCAAGGGGCGGGGCTAACTTATCATCTAATTATTGACATACAGAAATGTGAAGGATATGACTGGCATCATCTGTAGCAAATTTGGTGCAGGTTGGTTGTTTTTTGTGGGAGTTATGTCAGTTTTCCTTTTCGTTGCATCACATCTGCTTTGCTGCCCCGCCTCTCCTAAATGATATCCCCTATTAAAAGAAATAGCACAACTTTTAATCATACATGTCTCTTGAGCATCCTGACTCATTTGGGTTAAAGTTGGATAAAATTCTTGGGAGGAGTTGCTCAAAATGCATGGCAAAGAAAATGACAGAAATTACCCCAAATATGTCACCTTTTTCAAAATGGCTGACTTCCTGTTTGATTTAGCCCATATGTCCAAGAGACTTTTTTGAAGGTACTGGAAGGTTCTAAAACTGTGCCGAAACACATCCATGTCAGTCAGTGTAGTGGGCGGGGCTGATTGATTGAAATATTGTAGGGGGCGCTATGGAGCCATTTACTATCTTCTCCACTATATTGTAATTTTACTCTATTAAGGACATAACTGTCATGACTCATGGCAAGTATGGTGAAGATCAACAATTTCATGGCTTTGTCACAGGTACTTCCTGGTTCATGATATCAGACACTTGTTGTTGCCAAGGGGTGGGGCTAGTTCAGAGTCATATTATTGCATTGTAGATTTTGTTCATCATAGGACTGGCATCAAATGGGTCGATTCCTGTGCTGATATGTTGTTTTATGTGGGAGTTTTAGCAATAAGTCTTTGTTAATAAGACATAAAACTTTGAGGGCCCGCCCCTCCTAAACTAAATCTTCTATTAGAAGAAATAACACAACTTTAAATCACACATGCCTCCTGAGCATCCTGTGCAAGTTGGGTGTCAGTTGGACAATATCCCTAGGAGGAGTTGTTTAAAATGCATGGCAAAGAAATGACCCCAAAAATGACACCTTTTTCAAAATGGCCGACTTCCTGTTGAATTTAGCCCATATGTCCAAGAGACTTTTTTGAAGGTACTGGCAGGTTCTCCAACTGTGCTGAATTTTATCCATGTCGGTCCATGTAGTGGGCGGGGCTGATTGATTGAAATTTTGTAGGGGGCGCTATGGAGACATGCTCCATTTATTCCATAATGTTTCAATGGGGCTTAGTTCAGGGCCTTACTGTCATCAGTCATGGCAAGTTTGATGGCGGTCCAAGGTTCCATGGCTTGGTCACAGGTACTTCCTGTTTCATGGCGTTGGACCGCCATTCGCCATGTCCCGTTTAGCGTAGCGACTTGAGGTTTTTATTGTGGCATCATGAACGGGTTTGACATGTTTTGGAGGAGTCTCAAGTGTTTGGGATCATTTGCTTAGAAGCATTATCCTCAAACGTGGAAAAAACCACTTCCTGTTGTAAGTGGGCGGGGCTGAGGTCTACACCAGCAATGGTCACATTAATCTGTTCAGGACCGATCCCTTATTAATCCCTATAAGTTTTAGGGTGATCAGATCAAAATTGACAATTTTATAGTGATTTATGATGTCACGCCGCCGCATGGAACTTCGCCATGGCGTCACGGGCACGCCGTGCAGCGTAGAGCAACGTCCTTTACCAGATCTCTTCACCGACATGTTTTGTGATGCCTGAGTTAATTTGGGCCATGTGGTGTCCACCAAGCCAGAGTTCTGGGTGTGTGAGCAAAAAAAAACACTTTTGACCTCCAGGGGGCGTGGCTATTTCATAATCAAAATATTGACATATAGAACTCTGTAGGAGGGGACTGCCATCATATCTAGCAAATTTGGTCCAGAAATGTTGCTTTATGTGGGAGTTATATCCGTTTAATTTTTCATGGCGAGACATCAAACTTTGAGGCCCCGCCCCTCGTAAACTAAGTCTCCTATTAGAAGAAATAACACAACATTTAATCACACATGCCTCCTGAACATCCTGAGCAATTTGTGGCTCAGTGGGATAAAAGCCCTAGGACGAGTTCGTTAAAATGCGAGGTGCTAAAACGCCAAAATATTGACTTTGACCTAAAATGGCCGCCTTCCTGTCGACATTTCACCATGACATTAAGAGGATTTTTTGTTCGCCCTAGCATGTAGATCATGTGTATGAATTTTCATAAAGCCTAACGACATGCAGTGGCGGGGCACCTAAAATAGGTGGCGCTCTCATTCAGTTTCGCCCAAACATTCTGGAGCACCTCAAAATATCAAATTTTTCGTATTCCCTTGGGGGGGTACGCAAAATTTGGTGAGTTTTCGAGCACGTTCAGGCCTCCAAAAAAGCACGCGAAGTGTCCGAATAAAAATAATAATAATAATAATAATAATAAACACTGCAATTACAATAGGCCTTCGCACTGCCAAGGTGCTCGGGCCTAATAATAAACATTGCAATTACAATAGGCCTTCGCACCGCCAAGGTGCTCGGGCCTAATAAACGCTGCAATTACAATAGGCCTTCGCACCGCCAAGGTGCTCGGGCCTAATAATAATAATAATAATCGCTGCAATTACAATAGGCCTTCGCACCGCCAAGGTGCTCGGGCCTAACAAGCGGTGATATAGGCCCTCGCACCATGGCGCCGCTCGGCATAATGCAACCGCCTCCCCTGCCAACATCCTTCCCATGCCTCTCTCTCTAAAGTACAGCCAGACTGCACTTCAGGCCATTTAGGCCTTATGAAGGGTCACTTCCTGTCAAGAAGGGGCGGGGCTAACTAATAATCTAATTATTGACAAGCACAAATGTGAAGGATATGACTGGCATCATCTGTAGCAAATTTGGTGCAGGTTGGTTGTTTTTTGTGGGAGTTATGTCAGTTTTCCTTTTCATTGCATCACATCTGCTTTGCTGCCCCGCCTCTCCTAAATGATATCCCCTATTAAAAGAAATAGCACAACTTTTAATCACACATGCCTCTTGAGTATCCTGACTCATTTGGGTTAAAGTTAGATAAAATTCTTAGCAGGACTTCCTCAAAATGCATGGCAAAGAAAATGACAGAAATGACCCCAAAAATGGCACCTTTTTCAAAATGGCCGACTTCCTGTTTGATTTAGCCCATATGTCCAAGAGACTTTTTTGAAGGAGCTGGGAGCCTCTACAAGTGTCCCGAATCATATCCATGTCAGTCAATGTAGTGGGCGGGGCTGATTAATTAAAATATTTTAGGGGGCGCTATGGAGCCATTTACTATCTTCTCCACTATATTGTAATTTTACTCTATTAAGGGCATAACCGTCATGACTCATGGCAAGTATGGTGAAGATCAACAATTTCATGGCTTTGTTACAGGTACTTCCTGGTTCATGATATCAGACACTTCTTGTTGCCAAGGGGTGGGGCTAATTCATAGTCATATTATTGCATTGTATATTTTGTTCATCATGGGACTGGCATCAAATGTGTCGATTCCTGTGCTGATATGTTGTTTTATGTGGGAGTTTTAGCAATAAGTCTTTGTTAATGAGACATAAAACTTTGAGGGCCTGCCCCTCCTAAACTAAATCTTCTATTAGAAGAAATAACACAACTTTAAATCACACATGCCTCCTGAGCATCCTGTGCAAGTTGGGTGTCAGTTGGACAATATCCCTAGGAGGAGTTGTTTAAAATGCATGGCAAAGAAATGACCCCAAAAATGGCACCTTTTTCAAAATGGCCGACTTCCTGTTGAATTTAGCCCATATGTCCAAGAGACTTTTTTGAAGGTACTGGCAGGTTCTCCAACTGTGCTGAATTTTATCCATGTCGGTCAATGTAGTGGGCGGGGCTGATTGATTGAAATTTTGTAGGGGGCGCTATGGAGACATGCTCCATTTATTCCATAATGTTTCAATGGGGCTTAGTTCAGGGCCTTACTGTCATCAGTCATGACAAGTATGGTGGCGGTCCAAGGTTCCATGGCTTGGTCACAGGTACTTCCTGTTTCATGGCGTTGGACCGCCATTCGCCATGTACCGTTTAGCGTAGCAACTTGAGGTTTTTATTGTGGCATCATGAAAGGGTTTGACATGTTTTGGAGGAGTCTCAAGTATTTGGGACCATTTCCTTAGAAGCATGACCCTCAAATGTGGAAAAAAAAACACTTCCTGTTGTAAGTGGGCGGGGCTTAGGTCTAGACCAGCAATGATCACAGTAATCTGTTCAGGACTGATCCCTTATTAATCCCTATAAGTTTTAGGGTGATCAGATCAAAATTGACAATTTTATAGTGATTTATGATGTCACGCCGCCGCATGGAACTTCGCCATGGCGTCACGGGCACGCCGTGCAGCGTAGAGCAACGTCCTTTATCAGATCTCTTCACCAACATGTTTTGTGATGCCTGAGTGAATTTGGGCCATGTGGTGTCCACCAAGCCAGAGTTATGGGTGTGTGAGCAAAAAACAACACTTTTGACCTCCAGGGGGCGTGGCTATTTCATAATCAAAATATTGACATATAGAACTCTGTAGGAGGGGACTGCTATCATATCTAGCAAATTTGGTGCAGAAATGTTGCTTTATGTGGGAGTTATATCCGTTTAATTTTTCATGGCGAGACATCAGACTTTGAGGCCCCGCCCCTCGTAAACTAAGTCTCCTATTAGAAGAAATAACACAACATTTAATCACACATGCCTCCTGAACATCCTCAGCAATTTGTGGCTCAGTGGGATAAAAGCTGTAGGACGAGTTCGTTAAAATGCGATACGCTAAAACGCCAAAATATTGACTTTGACCTAAAATGGCCGCCTTCCTGTCGACATTTCACCATGACATTAAAAGGATTTTTTGTTCGCCCTGTCATGTAGATCATGTGTATGAATTTTCATAAAGATTAACGACATGCAGTGGCGGGGCACCTAAAATAGGTGGCGCTCTCATTCAGTTTTGCTCAAACATTCTGGAGCACCTCAAAATATCAAATTTTTCGTATTCCCTTGGGGGGGTACGCAAAATTTGGTGAGTTTTCGAGCACGTTCAGGCCTCCAAAAAAGCACGCGAAGTGTCCGAATAAAAATAATAATAATAATTAAAACCGCAAGCGGTGATATAGGCCCTCGCACCATGGCGCCGCTCGGCATAATGCCACCGCCTCCCGTGGCAACATCCTTCCCATGCCTCTCTCAACCTAAAGTGCAGCCAGACTGCACTTCAGGTCATTTATGCCTTATGAAGGGTCACTTCCTGTCACCAAGGGGCGGGGCTAATTTATAATCAAATTATTGACATACAGAAATGTGAAGGATATGCCTGGCATCATCTGTAGCAAATTTGGTGCAGGTTGGTCGTTTTTTGTGGGAGTTATGTCAGTTTTCCTTTTCATTGCATCACATCTGCTTTGCTGCCCCGCCTCTCCTAAATGATATCCCCTATTAAAAGAAATAGCACAATTTTTAATCACACATGCCTCTTGAGCATTCTGACTCATTTGGGTTAAAGTTAGATAAAAATCTTAGCAGGACTTCCTCAAAATGCATGGCAAAGAAAATGACAGAAATGACCCCAAAAATGGCACCTTTTTCAAAATGGCCGACTTCCTGTTTGATTTAGCCCATATGTCCAAGAGACTTTTTTGAAGGTGCTGGAATGGTCTATAAGTGTGCTGAATCATATCCATGTCAGTCAATGTAGTGGGCGGGGCTGATTGATTGAAATATTGTAGGGGGCGCTATGGAGCCATTTACTATCTTTTCCACTATATTGTAATTTTATTCTATTAAGGACATAACTGTCATGACTCATGGCAAGTATGGTGAAGATCAAAGGTTTCATGGCTTTGTTACAGGTACTTCCTGGTTCACGATATCAGACACTTGTTGTTGCCAAGGGGTGGGGCTAATTCATAGTCTCATTATTGCATTGTAGATTTTGTTCATCATGGGACTGGCATCAAATGTTTCGATTCCTGTGCTGATATGTTGTTTTATGTGGGAGTTTTAGCAATAAGTCTTTGTTAAAGAGACATAAAACTTTGAGGGCCCGCCCCTCCTAAACTAAATCTTCTATTAGAAGAAATAACACAACTTTAAATCACACATGCCTCCTGAGCATCCTGTGCAAGTTGGGTGTCAGTTGGACAATATCCGTAGGAGGAGTTGTTTAAAATGCATGGCAAAGAAATGACCCCAAAAATGGCACCTTTTTCAAAATGGCCGACTTCCTGTTGAATTTAGCCCACATGTCCAAGAGACTTTTTTGAAGGTACTGGAAGGTTCTCCAACTGTGCTGAACTTTATTCATGTCGGTCCATGTAGTGGGCGGGGCTGATTGATTGAAATTTTGTAGGGGGCGCTATGGAGACATGCTCCATGTATTCCATAATGTTTCAATGGGGCTTAGTTCAGGGCCTTACTGTCATCAGTCATGACAAGTTTGGTGGCGGTCCAAGGTTCCATGGCTTGGTCACAGGTACTTCCTGTTTCATGGCGTTGGACCGCCATTCGCCATGTCCCGTTTCGCGTAGCGACTTGAGGTTTTTATTGTGGCATCATGAAAGGGTTTGACATGTTTTGGAGGAGGCTCAAGTGTTTGGGACCATTTGCTTAGAAGCATGACCCTCAAATGTGGAAAAAACCACTTCCTGTTGTAAGTGGGCGGGGCTTAGGTCTACACCAGCAATGGTCACATTAATCTGTTCAGGACTGATCCCTTATTAATCCCTATAAGTTTTAGGGTGATCAGATCAAAATTGACAATTTTATAGTGATTTATGATGTCACGCCGCCGCATGGAACTTCGCCATGGCGTCACGGGCACGCCGTGCAGCGTAGAGCAACGTCCTTTACCAGATCTCTTTACCAACATGTTTTGTGATGCCTGAGTGAATTTGGGCCATGTGGTGTCTACCAAGCCAGAGTTATGGGTGTGTGAGCAAAAAACAACACTTTTGACCTCCAGGGGGCGTGGCTATTTCATAATCAAAATATTGACATATAGAACTCTGTAGGAGGGGACTGCCATCATATCTAGCAAATTTGGTGCAGAAATGTTGCTTTATGTGGGAGTTATAGCTGTTTAATTTTTCATGGCGAGACATCAAACTTTGAGGCCCCGCCCCTCGTAAACTAAGTCTCCTATTAGAAGAAATAACACAACATTTAATCACACATGCCTCCTGAACATCCTGAGCAATTTGTGGCTCAGTGGGATAAAAGCTCTAGGACGAGTTCGTTAAAATGCGAGGTGCTAAAACGCCAAAATATTGACTTTGACCTAAAATGGCCGCCTTCCTGTCGACATTTCACCATGACATTAAGAGGATTTTTTGTTCGCCCTAGCATGTAGATCATGTGTATGAATTTTCATAAAGATTAACGACATGCAGTGGCGGGGCACCTAAAATAGGTGGCGCTCTCCTTCAGTTTCGCCCAAACATTCTGGAGCACCTCAAAATATCACATTTTTCGTATTCCCTTGGGGGGGTACGCAAAATTTGGTGAGTTTTCGAGCACGTTCAGGCCTCCAAAAAAGCACGCGAAATGTCCGAATAAAAATAATAATAATAATAATAATAATTAAAACCGCAAGCGGTGATATAGGCCCTCGCACCATGGCGCCACTCGGCATAATGCCACCGCCTCCCCTGGCAACATCCTTCCCATGCCTCTCTCAACCTAAAGTGCAGCCAGACTGCACTTCAGGCCATTTAGGCCTTATGAACGGTCACTTCCTGTCACCAAGGGGCGGGGCTAACTTATCATCTAATTATTGACATGCACAAATGTGAAGAATATGACTGGCATCATCTGTAGTGAATTTGGTGCAGGTTGGTTGTTTTTTGTGGGAGTTATGTCAGTTTTCCTTTTCATTGCATCACATCTGCTTTGCTGCCCCGCCTCTCCTAAATGATATCCCCTATTAAAGAAAATAGCACAACTTTTAATCACACATGCCTCTTGAGCATCCTTACTCATTTGGGTTAAAGTTGGACTAAATTCTTAGGAGAAGTTCCTCAAAATGCATGGCAAAGAAAATGACAGAAATGACCCCAAAAATGGCACCCTTTTCAAAATGGCCGACTTCCTGTTGGATTTAGGCCATATGTCCAAGAGACGTTTTTCAAGGTACTGGGAGGGTCTACAAGTGTCCCGAATCATATCCATGTCAGTCAATGTAGTGGGCGGGGCTGATTGATTGAAATTTTGTAGGGGGCGCTATGTAGCCATTTACTATCTTTTCCATTATATGGTAATTTTATTTTATTAAGGACATAACTGTCATGACTCATGGCAAGTATGGTGAAGATCAACAATTTCATTGCTTTGTTACAGGTACTTCCTGGTTCATGATATCAGACACTTGTTGTTGCCAAGGGGTGGGGCTAATTCATAGTCATATTATTGCATTGTAGATTTTGTTCATCATGGAACTGGCATCAAATGTGTCGATTCCTGTGCTGATATGTTGTTTTATGTGGGAGTATTAGCAATAAGTCTTTGTTAATGAGACATAAAACTTTGAGGGCCCGCCCCTCCTAAACTAAATCTTCTATTAGAAGAAATAACACAACTTTAAATCACACATGCCTCCTGAGCATCCTGTGCAAGTTGGGTGTCAGTTGGACAATATCCCTAGGAGGAGTTGTTTAAAATGCATGGCAAAGAAATGACCCCCAAAATGGCACCTTTTTCAAAATGGCCGACTTCCTGTTGAATTTAGCCCATATGTCCAAGAGACTTTTTTGAAGGTACTGGAAGGTTCTCCAACTGTGCTGAATTTTATCCATGTCGGTCCATGTAGTGGGCGGGGCTGATTGATTGAAATTTTGTAGGGGGCGCTATGGAGACATGCTCCATTTATTCCATAATGTTTCAATGGGGCTTAATTCAGGGCCTTACTGTCATCAGTCATGGCAAGTTTGGTGGCGGTCCAAGGTTCCATGGCTTGGTCACAGGTACTTCCTGTTTCATGGCGTTGGACCGCCATTCGCCATGTCCCGTTTAGCGTAGCGACTTGAGGTTTTTATTGTGGCATCATGAAAGGGTTTGACATGTTTTGGAGGAGGCTCAAGTGTTTGGGACCATTTGCTTAGAAGCATGACCCTCAAATTTGGAAAAAACCACTTCCTGTTATAGGTGGGCGGGGCTTAGGTCTACACCAACAATGGTCACATTAATCTGTTCAGGACTGATCCCTTATCAATGCCTATAAGTTTTAGGCTGATCAGATCAAAATTGACAATTTTATAGTGATTTATGATGTCACGCCGCCGCATGGAACTTCGCCATGGCGTCACGGGCACGCCGTGCAGCGTAGAGCAACGTCCTTTACCAGATCTCTTCACCAACATGTTTTGTGATGCCTGAGTGAATTTGGGCCATGTGGTGTCCACCAAGCCAGAGTTATGGGTGTGTGAGCAAAAAAGAACACTTTTGGCCTCCAGGGGGCGTGGCTATTTCATAATCAAAATATTGACATATAGAACTCTGTAGGAGGGGACTGCCATCATATCTAGCAAATTTGGTGCAGAAATGTTGCTTTATTTGGGAGTTATATCCGTTTAATTTTTCATGGCGAGACATCAAACTTTGAGGCCGCGCCCCTTGTAAACTAAGTCTCCTATTAGAAGAAATAACACAACATTTAATCACACATGCCTCCTGAACATCCTGAGCAATTTGTGGCTCATTGGGATAAAAGCCCTAGGACGAGTTCGTTAAAATGCGAGGTGCTAAAACGCCAAAATATTGACTTTGACCTAAAATGGCCGCCTTCCTGTTGACATTTCACCATGACATTAAGAGGATTTTTTGTTTTTCCTGTCATGTAGATCATGTGTATGAATTTTCATAAAGATTAACGACATGCAGTGGCAGGGCACCTAAAATAGGTGGCGCTCTCGTTCAGTTTCGCCCAAACATTCTGGAGCACCTCAAAATATCAAATTTTTCGCATTCCCTTGGGGGGGTACGCAAAATTTGGTGAGTTTTTGAGCATGTTCAGGCCTCCAAAAAAGCAATTCATTTATTAGGAGAATAATAATAATAATAATAATAATAATAATAAACGCTGCAATTACAATAGGCCTTCGCACCGCCAAGGTGCTCGGGCCTAATAATAATAATAATTAAAACCGCAAGCGGTGATATAGGCCCTCGCACCATGGCGCCGCTCGGCATAATGCCCCCGCCTCCCCGGCAACATCCTTCCCATGCCTCTCTCGACCTAAAGTGCAGCCAGACTGCACTTCAGGCCATTTAGGCCTTATGAACGGTCACTTCCTGTCACCAAGGGGCGGGGCTAATTTATAATCTAATTATTGACATGCACAAATGTGAAGGATATGACTGGCATCATCTGTAGCAAATTTGGTGCAGGTTGGTTGTTTTTTGTGGGAGTTATGTCAGTTTTTCTTTTTGTTGCATCACATCTGCTTTGCTGCCCCGCCTCTCCTAAACGATATCCCCTATTAAAAGACATAACACAACTTTTAATCACACATGCCTCTTGAGCATCCTGACTCATTTGGGTTAAAGTTAGATAAAATTCTTAGCAGGACTTCCTCAAAATGCATGGCAAAGCAAATGACAGAAATGACCCCGAAAATGGCACCTTATTCAAAATGGCCGACTTCCTGTTTGATTTAGCCCATATGTCCAAGAGACTTTTTTGAAGGTACTGGAAGGTTCTACAACTGTGCCGAATCATATCCATGTCAATCAATGCAGTGGGCGGGGCTGATTGATTGAAATATTGTAGGGGGCGCTATGGAGCCATTTACTATCTTTTCCACTATATTGTAATTTTACTCTATTAAGTACATAACTGTCATGACTCATGGCAAGTATGGTGAAGATCAACAATTTCGTGGCTTTGTTACAGGTACTTCCTGGTTCATGATATCAGACACTTGTTGTTGCCAAGGGGTGGGGCTAGTTCATAGTCATATCATTGCATTTTAGATTTTGTTCATCATGGGACTGGCATCAAAGGTGTCGATTCCTGTGCTGATATGTTGTTTTCTGTGGGAGTTTTAGCAATAAGTCTTTGTTAATAAGACATAAAACTTTGAGGGCCCGCCCCTCCTAAACTAAATCTTCTATTAGAAGAAATAACACAACTTTAAATCACACATGCCTCCTGAGCATCCTGTGCAAGTTGGGTGTCAGTTGGACAATACCCCTAGGAGGAGTTGTTTAAAATGTATGGCAAAGAAATGACCCCAAAAATGGCACCTTTTTCAAAATGGCCGACTTCCTGTTGAATTTAGCCCATATGTCCAAGAGACTTTTTTGAAGGTACTGGAAGGTTCTCCAACTGTGCTGAATTTTATCCATGTCGGTCCACGTAGTGGGCGGGGCTGATTGATTGAAATTTTGTAGGGGGCGCTATGGAGACATGCTCCATTTATTCCATAATGTTTCAATGGGGCTTAGTTCAGGGCCTTACTGTCATCAGTCATGGCAAGTTTGGTGGCGGTCCAAGGTTCCATGGCTTGGTCACAGGTACTTCCTGTTTCATGGCGTTGGACCGCCATTCGCCATGTCCTGTTTAGCGTAGCGACTTGAGGTTTTTATTGTGGCACCATGAAAGGGTTTGACATGTTTTGGAGGAGTCTCAAGTGTTTGGGACCATTTGCTTAGAAGCATGACCCTCAAACGTGGAAAAAACCACTTCCTGTTGTAAGTGGGCGGGGCTTAGGTCTACACCAGCAATGGTCACAGTAATCTGTTCAGGACTGATCCCTTATTAATCCCTATAAGTTTTAGGGTGATCAGATCAAAATTGAGAATTTTATAGTGATTTATGTTGTCACGCCGCCGCATGGAACTTCGCCATGGCGTCACGGGCACGCCGTGCAGCGTAGAGCAACGTCCTTTACCAGATCTCTTCACCAACATGTTTTGTGATGCCTGAGTGAATTTGGGCCATGTGGTGTCCACCAAGCCAGAGTTATGGGTGTGTGAGCAAAAAACAACACTTTTGACCTCCAGGGGGCGTGGCTATTTCATAATCAAAATATTGACATATAGAACTCTGTAGGAGGGGACTGCCATCATATCTAGCAAATTTGGTGCAGAAATGTTGCTTTATGTGGGAGTTATAGCCGTTTAATTTTTCATGGCGAGACATCAAACTTTGAGGCCCCGCCCCTCGTAAACTAAGTCTCCTATTAGAAGAAATAACACAACATTTAATCACACATGCCTCCTGAACATCCTGAGCAATTTGTGGCTCAGTGGGATAAAAGCTCTAGGACGAGTTCGTTAAAATGCGAGGTGCTAAAACGCCAAAATATTGACTTTGACCTAAAATGGCCGCCTTCCTGTCGACATTTCACCATGACATTAGGAGGGTTTTTTGTTCGCCCTAGCATGTAGATCACGTGTATGAATTTTCATAAAGATTAACGACATGCAGTGGCGGGGCACCTAAAATAGGTGGCGCTCTCGTTCAGTTTCGCCCAAACATTCTGGAGCACCTCAAAATATCAAATTTTTCGTATTCCCTTGGGGGGGTACGCCAAATTTGGTGAGTTTTCGAGCACGTTCAGGCCTCCAAAAAAGCACGCGAAGTGTCCGAATAAAAATAATAATAATAATAATAATAATAATAATAATAATAATAATAATAATAATAATAATAATAATAATAATAAACACTGCAATTACAATAGGCCTTCGCACCGCCAAGGTGCTCGGGCCTAATAAACACTGCAATTACAATAGGCCTTCGCACCGCCAAGGTGCTCGGGCCTAATTAAAACCGCAAGCGGTGATATAGGCCCTCGCACCATGGCGCCACTCGGCATAATGCCACCGCCTCCCCTGGCAACATCCTTCCCATGCCTCTCTCAACCTAAAGTGCAGCCAGACTGCACTTCAGGCCATTTAGACCTTATGAACGGTCACTTCCTGTCACCAAGGGGCGGGGCTAATTTATAATCTAATTATTGACATGCACAAATGTGAAGGATATGACTGGCATCATATGTAGCAAATTTGGTGCAGGTTGGTTGTTTTTTGTGGGAGTTATGTCAGTTTTCCTTTTCATTGCATCACATCTGCTTTGCTGCCCCGCCTCTCCTAAACGATATCCCCTATTAAAAGAAATAGCACAACTTTTAATCACACATGCCTCTTGAGCATCCTGACTCATTTGGGTTAAAGTTGGAAAAAATTCTTAGGACAAGTTCCTCCAAATGCATGGCAAAGAAAATGACAGAAATGACCCCAAAAATGGCACCTTTTTCAAAATGGCCGACTTCCTGTTGGATTTAGCCCATATGTCCAAGAGACTTTTTTGAAGGTACTGGGATGGTCTACAAGTTTCCCGAATCATATCCATGTCAGTCAATGTAGTGGGCGGGGCTGATTAATTAAAATATTGTAGGGGGCGCTATGGAGCCATTTACTATCTTCTCCACTATATTTTAATTTTACTCTATTAAGGGCATAACTTTCATGACTCATGGCAAGTATGGTGAAGATCAAAGGTTTCATGGCTTTGTTACAGGTACTTCCTGGTTCATGATATCAGACACTTCTTGTTGCCAAGGGGTGGGGCTAATTCATAGTCCCATTATTGCATTGTAGATTTTGTTCATCATGGGACTGGCATCAAATGTGTCGATTCCTGTGCTGATATGTTGTTTTATATGGGAGTTTTAGCAATAAGTCTTTGTTAAAGAGACATAAAACTTTGAGGGCCCACCCCTCCTAAACTAAATCTTCTATTAGAAGAAATAACACAACTTTACATCACACATGCCTCCTGAGCATCCTGTGCAAGTTGGGTGTCAGTTGGACAATATCCCTAGGAGGAGTTGTTTAAAATGCATGGCAAAGAAATGACCCCAAAAATGGCACCTTTTTCAAAATGGCCGACTTCCTGTTGAATTTAGCCCATATGTCCAAGAGACTTTTTTGAAGGTACTGGAAGGTTCTCCAACTGTGCTGAATTTTATCCATGTCGGTCCATGTAGTGGGCGGGGCTGATTGATTGAAATTTTGTAGGGGGCGCTATAGAGACATGCTCCATGTATTCCATAATGTTTCAATGGGGCTTTGTTCAGGGCCTTACTGTCATCAGTCATGGCAAGTATGGTTGCGGTCCAAGGTTCCATGGCTTGGTCACAGGTACTTCCTGTTTCATGGCGTTGGACCGCCATTCGCCATATCCCGTTTAGCGTAGCAACTTGAGGTTTTTATTGTGGCATCATGAAAGGGTTTGACATGTTTTGGAGGAGGCTCAAGTGTTTTGGACCATTTGCTTAGAAGCATGACCCTCAAACGTGCAAAAAAACACTTCCTGTTGTAAGTGGGCGGGGCTTAGGTCTACACCAGCAATGGTCACAGTAATCTGTTCAGGACTGATCCCTTATTAATCCCTATAAGTTTTAGGGTGATCAGATCAAAATTGACAATTTTATAGTGATTTATGATGTCACGCCGCCGCATGGAACTTCGCCATGGCGTCACGGGCACGCCGTGCAGCGTAGAGCAACGTCCTTTACCAGATCTCTTCACCAACATGTTTTGTGATGCCTGAGTGAATTTGGGCCATGTGGTGTCCACCAAGCCAGAGTTATGGGTGTGTGAGCAAAAAACAACACTTTTGACCTCCAGGGGGCGTGGCTATTTCATAATCAAAATATTGACATATAGAACTCTGTAGGAGGGGACTGCCATCATATCTAGCAAATTTGGTGCAGAAATGTTGCTTTATGTGGGAGTTATATCCGTTTAATTTTTCCTGGCGAGACATCAAACTTTGAGGCCCCGCCCCTCGTAAACTAAGTCTCCTATTAGAAGAAATAACACAACATTTAATCACACATGCCTCCTGAACATCCTGAGCAATTTGTGGCTCAGTGGGATAAAAGCTCTAGGACGAGTTCGTTAAAATGCGAGGTGCTAAAACGCCAAAATATTGACTTTGACCTAAAATGGCCGCCTTCCTGTCGACATTTCACCATGACATTAAGAGGATTTTTTGTTTGTCCTGTCATGTAGATCATGTGTATGAATTTTCATAAAGATTAACGACATGCAGTGGCGGGGCACCTAAAATAGGTGGCGCTCTCATTCAGTTTCGCCCAAACATTCTGGAGCACCTCAAAATATCAAATTTTTCGCATTCCCTTGGGGGGGTACGCAAAATTTGGTGAGTTTTTGAGCATGTTCAGGCCTCCAAAAAAGCAATTCATTTATTAGGAGAATAATAATAATAATAATAATAATAATAATAATAATAATAATAATAATAATAATAATAAACGCTGCAATTACAATAGGCCTTCGCACCGCCAAGGTGCTCGGGCCTAATAATAATAATAAACGCTGCAATTACAATAGGCCTTCGCACCGCCAAGGTGCTCGGGCCTAATAAACACTGCAATTACAATAGGCCTTCGCACCGCCAAGGTGCTCGGGCCTAATTAAAACCGCAAGCGGTGATATAGGCCCTCGCACCATGGCGCCGCTCGGCATAATGCCACCGCCTCCCCTGGCAACATCCTTCCCATGCCTCTCTCAATCTAAAGTGCAGCCAGACTGCACTTCAGGCCATTTAGGCCTTATGAACGGTCACTTCCTGTCACCAAGGGGCGGGGCTAACTTATCATCTAATTATTGCCATGCACAAATGTGAAGGATATGACTGACATCATCTGTAGCAAATTTGGTGCAGGTCGGTTGTTTTTTGTGGGAGTTATGTCAGTTTTCCTTTTCATTGCATCACATCTGCTTTGCTGCCCCGCCTCTCCTAAACGATATCCCCTATTAAAAGAAATAGCACAACTTTTAATCACACATGCCTCTTGAGCATCCTGACTCATTTGGATTAAAGTTAGATAAAAATCTTAGCAGGACTTCCTCAAAAAGCATGGCAAAGAAAATGACAGAAATGACCCCGAAAATGGCACCTTTTTTCAACATGGCCGACTTCCTGTTTGATTTAGCCCATATGTCCAAGAGACTTATTTGAAGGTACTGGGAGGGTCTACAAGTTTCCCGAATCATATCCATGTCAGTCAATGTAGTGGACGGGGCTGATTGATTGAAATATTGTAGGGGGCGCTATCGAGCCATTTACTATCTTTTCCATTATATTGTAATTTTATTTTATTAAGGACATAACTGTCATGACTCATGGCAAGTATGGTGAAGATCAACAATTTCCTGGCTTTGTAACAGGTACTTCCTGGTTCATGATATCAGACACTTGTTGTTGCCAAGGGGTGGGGCTAATTCATAGTCCCATTATTGCATTGCAGATTTTGTTCATCATGGGACTGGCATCAAATGTGTCGATTCCTGTGCTGATATGTTGTTTTATGTGGGAGTTTTAGCAATAAGTCTTTGTTAATGAGACATCAAACTTTGAGGGCCCGCCCCTCCTAAACTAAATCTTCTATTAGAAGAAATAACACAACTTTACATCACACATGCCTCCTGAGCATCCTGTGCAAGTTGGGTGTCAGTTGGACAATATCCCTAGGAGGAGTTGTTTAAAATGCATGGCAAAGAAATGACCCCAAAAATGGCACATTTTTCAACATGGCCGACTTCCTGTTTAATTTAGCCTATATGTCCAAGAGACTTTTTTGAAGGTACTGGAAGGTTCTCCAACTGTGCTGAATTTTTTCCATGTCGGTCCATGTAGTGGGCGGGGCTGATTGATTGAAATTTTGTAGGGGGCGCTATGGTGACATGCTCCATTTATTCCATAATGTTTCAATGGGGCTTAGTTCAGGGCCTTACTGTCATCAGTCATGGCAAGTTTGGTGGCGGTCCAAGGTTCCATGGCTTGGTCACAGGTACTTCCTGTTTCATGGCGTTGGACCGCCATTCGCCATGTCCCGTTTAGCGTAGCGACTTGAGGTTTTGATTGTGGCATCATGAAAGGGTTTGACATGTTTTGGAGGAGTCTCAAGTGTTTGGGACCATTCGCTTAGAAGCATGACCCTCAAACGTGGAAAAAACCACTTCCTGTTGCAAGTGGGCGGGGCTTAGGTCTAGACCAGCAATGGTCACATTAATCTGTTCAGGACTGATCCCTTATTAATCCCTATAAATTTTAGGGTGATCAGATCAAAATTGACAATTTTATAGTGATTTATGATGTCACGCCGCCGCATGGAACTTCGCCATGGCGTCAAAGGGCACGCCGTGCAGCGTAGAGCAACGTCCTTTATCAGATCTCTTCACCAACATGTTTTGTGATGCCTGAGTGAATTTGGGCCATGTGGTGTCCACCAAGCCAGAGTTATGGGTGTGTGAGCAAAAAACAACACTTTTGACCTCCAGGGGGCGTGGCTATTTCATAATCAAAATTTTGACATATAGAACTCTGTAGGAGGGGACTGCCATCATATCTTGCAAATTTGTTGCAGAAATGTTGCTTTATGTGGGAGTTATATCCGTTTAATTTTTCATGGCGAGACATCAAACTTTGAGGCCCCACCCCTCGTAAACTAAGTCTCCTATTAGAAGAAATAACACAACATTTAATCACACATGCCTCCTGAACATCCTCAGCAATTTGTGGCTCAGTGGGTTAAAAGCTCTAGGACGAGTTCGTTAAAATGCGAGGATCTAAAACGCCAAAATATTGACTTTGACCTAAAATAGCCGCCTTCCTGTCGACATTTCACCATGACATTAAGAGGATTTTTTGTTTGTCCTGTCATGTAGATCATGTGTATGAATTTTCATAAAGATTAACGACATGCAGTGGCGGGGCACCTAAAATAGGTGGCGCTCTCGTTCAGTTTCGCCCAAACATTCTGGAGCACCTCAAAATATCAAATTTTTCGTATTCCTTTGGGGGGGTACGCAAAATTTGGTGAGTTTTCGAGCACGTTCAGGCCTCCAAAAAAGCACGCGAAGTGTCCGAATAAAAATAATAATAATAATTAAAACCGCAAGCGGTGATATAGGCCCTCGCACCATGGCGCCACTCGGCATAATGCCACCGCCTCCCCTGGCAACATCCTTCCCATGCCTCTCTCTCTAAACTGCAGCCAGACTGCACTTCAGGCCATTTAGGCCTTATGAAGGGTCACTTTCTGTCACCAAGGGGCGGGGCTAATTCATAATCTAATTATTGCCATGCACAAATGTGAAGGATATGACTGGCATCATCTGTAGCAAATTTGGTGCAGGTTGGTTGTTTTTTGTGGGAGTTATGTCAGTTTTCCTTTTCATTGCATCACATCTGCTTTGCTGCCCCGCCTCTCCTAAATGATATCCCCTATTAAAAGAAATAGCACAACTTTTAATCACACATGCCTCTTGAGCATCCTGACTCATTTGGGTTAAAGTTGGACAAAATTCTTAGGAGAAGTTCCTCAAAATGCATGGCAGAGAAAATGACAGAAATGACCCCAAAAATGGCACCTTTTTCAACATGGCCGACTTCCTGTTTGATTTAGCCCATATGTCCAAGAGACTTTTTTGAAGGTACGGGAAGGGGCTACAAGTGTGCTGAATTTGATCCATGTCGATCAATGTAGTGGGCGGGGCTGATTGATTGAAATATTGGAGGGGGCGCTATGGAGCTATTTACTATCTTTTCCACTATATTGTAATTGTATTCTATTAAGGGCATAACTGTCATGACTCATGGCAAGTATGGTGAAGATCAAAGGTTTCATGGCTTTGTTACAGGTACTTCCTGGTTCATGATATCAGACACTTGTTGTTGCCAAGGGGTGGGGCTAGTTCATAGTCATATTATTGCATTGTATATTTTGTTCATCATGGAACCGGCATCAAATGTGTTGATTCCTGTGCTGATATGTTGTTTTATGTGGGAGTTTTAGCAATAAGTCTTTGTTAATGAGACATAAAACTTTGAGGGCCCGCCCCTCCTAAACTAAATCTTCTATTAGAAGAAATAACACAACTTTAAATCACACATGCCTCCTGAGCATCCTGTGCAAGTTGGGTGTCAGTTGGACAATATCCCTAGGAGGAGTTGTTTAAAATGCATGGCAAAGAAATGGCCCCAAAAATGGCACCTTTTTCAAAATGGCCGAATTCCTGTTGGATTCAGCCCATATGTCCAAGAGACTTTTTTGAAGGTAGTGGAAGGTTCTCCAACTGTGCTCAATTTTATCCATGTCGGTCCATGTAGTGGGCGGGGCTGATTGATTGAAATTTTGTAGGGGGCGCTGTGGAGACATGCTCCATGTATTCCATAATGTTTCAATGGGGCTTAGTTCAGGGCCTTACTGTCATCAGTCATGGCAAGTTTGATGGCGGTCCAAGGTTCCATGGCTTGGTCACAGGTACTTCCTGTTTCATGGCGTTGGACCGCTATTCGCCATGTCCCGTTTAGCGTAGCGACTTGAGGTTTTTATTGTGGCATCATGAAAGGGTTTGACATGTTTTGGAGGAGTCTCAAGTGTTTGGGACCATTTCCTTAGAAGCATGACCCTCAAACGTGGAAAAAACCACTTCCTGTTGTAAGTGGGCGGGGCTTAGGTCTAGACCAGCAATGGTCACATTAATCTGTTCAGGACTGATCCCTTATTAATCCCTATAAGTTTTAGGGTGATCAGATCAAAATTGACAATTTTATAGTGATTTATGATGTCACGCCGCCGCATGGAACTTTGCCATAGCGTCACGGGCACGCCGTGCAGCGTAGAGCAACGTCCTTTACCAGATCTCTTCACCAACATGTTTTGTGATGCCTGAGTGAATTTGGGCCACTGCATCTTATAATTATTTCCATAAGTGTAATGAACAAAAAAGTTTACAAATGTGTATGAAGTCAGCAGCGAGGGTGCAACACATAAAACATGAACAGGAATTATTGACCTTCTATTGTGGAATCTAAACTTCACATCTTTTGTATATAGTTGTGTCTTCTGTTTGTGGATCATAGACTTTTCTCTGTGGGATTTGTGGTGTGTTTATACACTGTTAGATCTGTATTTATTACAGTCATAAATTGTAATAAACTTTTATCTTGTTCCTGTATGATCACATCCTACTGCAGTTATTTAGATGACTTGAATGTATTGAATAAATGGGGAAAAGCATTTAAATTTCTTTATTTTAAAAACGCTTCAAAGTGTACAAAGTAGCTCAAATTACTTAATTAGTAACACAAAGTTATAAGTAAGAAACAATACAATCAACGAACATGTAAACAATAGATTCCACAGAAATGCTATTAAATTGTGGTTTACTAGAAAAAAAAAAAAGAATCAAACACCAAAAATAAAACCAATGTTGTGTCTGTGCAGATCAGGAAACTGCTCTTCAGTAGCCACACAGCAACTGGGAATCAAGCCTTGTTTCCTTCTGAGGAGCTGGGATGTGAGTCTTCTTAGGTCCTTCACATTTATGTCATCAAGACGTCTCTGCAAAATTATACAAAAGATTGGTTAGATAAATAGAGCCACATTTTACTAACTGATGGAAAACAAAGTGAAAAGTGAAAGATCAGATTTTTTAGTGAAGGTCTGTGTCTACCAACTTTGTTCAGAGACTAAGTTAATATATTACTGTAATATCTAAAACTAATGTCTGGATGCCAAAGCAACAAGTAACATATGGAAGACAGAGCAGTAGGTAACAAGCTCAAATATAAAATTACATTTATGTTACAACAACAAATAATACATAAAACAGTTACCATTGACGAGGCTGAAGTTAGCTTCCGATCCGCAGCTTATGGCTGCAATATGTGTAAAGGGCAATTACACTGAATTTTTTGGAAACGCCACCACATTAGACCAGGTACTGACAAAAAACTGGTATAGTATGTGGAATATTTTAGCCCACATTTGAAGAGTCTAAGTGTTTTAGTTTTTTGTCAGGACCTGATGTAATGTGGTCCAGATGCCAAAAAAGTCATGAAATGACCCTTATTTGCATTTTCACAAATAGAATAAAGATTTCACAAATCAGACACTATGTTTTATTGAATCTGCATAGTATGTGGAATATTTTAACCCAGGTTTTAAGAGTCCAAGTGTTGTAGTTTTTTGTCAGGACCTGGTCTAATGTGGTGTTTCCGAAAAATTCAGTGGAATTGCCCTTTACACATATTGCGAATCGGAAGCTAACTTCAGCCTCGTTTACCATTGTTGGTTATTGGAATACTGTGGAATTCCTGTAATAAATGTTTTTTATCAGTAATATCTTGAGACAAAACAGTGAACATGAAACTGCATTTTACCTGTACTACAGCTAGCCAGTCACATCTCTGGAAGCTGCAGGTCGTCTTCCTCAGACTGACCCGCTTGTCCTCGGACCGTCCACCAGCCCTGCCTCGGCCTTCCTGGCAACCTTAACATGTCATATTCATCACTGAAAACAAGTGTGTACACGGATCATCGCTGTAACAACATTCAAACATGTAAATTCTGCATTATGTCAGTGTCTGACTGCCTGTGTTAGGCTGATTCAGTCTAACATCAGCTGAATATATGCAGAAATATTAATAAAGTTAGAATTAGCCTAACAACTATAGCTAGCTTAGCACGTAGCTTAGCCTCTTCTTAGTACCACCGTTTATTCCATACGCGATATTGTCATTTTTACGTACTACTTTGCAAAAAAAACACCATAAGAGAGTATCATTTTCAGCATGACGAAGAGCCTGTTGTGTTAACAGTTACTTACCGGTTCATGTGTAGCTGAAATACTGGATGTCATCACACAGTTTGTAAATAAACTTTGAGTCTTGTGGACGGTGACGGTTCCGCTGTATTTAGAGGATGGGAGGGGTGAGGAGCAAGTTTAGCTCACTACTTCCGCCCTGTGGTGGTTTGTAGAGGTAGCAGTTGTGTGGTTTTGCTCACTACATGGCGTTTGCCACCTAGTGTTGGAAAGAATCGCTTTGAAATCTTACATACTCTGGCTTCAATACATTGAAAAAAATAATCTAAAAGTGGATCAAATATGCCACAGTGTTTAATGAAATTGAAAAAAAAATCCCACCAGTTTTCCATAAATGGATGTTATATTATTTTTACTTTATTCAAAACAAGAATTAGCTGCTCATTCTCAGAACCAAAGCCTCAGATTTTTTCTTTTTCATGTAATCCCCCACAGTACAGACAAAGAGCAACAGGGAGGAATAATACATAAATGCTTCAAGTTTAGTTTTAATTCATTATGCTTATTAACATGCCTGTGACATTTGTTAAAAACTGTTAACATCATTTACATAAATATAGTTTTCAGTAACTTATTGTTGTAAGTATTAGCCGCACTGGATGTTTTAATCAATCCATCAACAGAGCTGATCCAATACCACTCTATCCAAGAATCCGAACAAATGTCTATAAATCAAAGAGCAATCAGTCTGCTTCTAAACAATAAAACACATATGAAACTGATTCACATAATTAATAATTCCTTCAGATGGACCTGCATGTTCATCTGTACATACATGTCTATAAATATGGTTGGTTGTTTTTTGTGGGAGTTATGTCAGTTTTCCTTTTCATTGGATCACATCTGCTTCGCTGCCCCGCCTCTCCTAAACGATATCCCCTATTAAAAGAAATAACACAACTTTTAATCAGATATGCAGCTTGAGCATCCTGACTCATTTGGGTTACAGTTGGAGAAAATTCTTAGGAGGACCTTCTCAAAATGCATGGCAAAGAAAATGACAGAAATGACCCCAAAAATGGCACCTTTTTCAACATGGCCGACTTCCTGTTTGATTTAGCCCATATGTCCAAGAGACTTTTTTGAAGGTACAGGAAGGGGCTACAAGTGTGCTGAATTTGATCCATGTCGATCAATGTAGTGGGCGGGGCTGATTGATTGAAATATTGGAGGGGGCGCTATGGAGCCATTTACTATCTTTTCCACTATATTGTAATTTTACTCTATTAAGGACATAACTGTCATGACTCATGGCAAGTATGGTGAAGATCAAAGGTTTCATGGCTTTGTTACAGGTACTTCCTGGTTCACGATATCAGACACTTGTTGTTGCCAAGGGGTGGGGCTAATTCATAGTCGTATTATTGCATTGTATATTTTGTTCATCATGGGACTGGCATCAAATGTGTCGATTCCTGTGCTGATATGTTGTTTTATGTGGGAGTTTTAGCAATAAGTCTTTGTTAATGAGACATAAAACTTTGAGGGCCCGCCCCTCCTAAACTAAATCTTCTATTAGAAGAAATAACACAACTTTAAATCACACATGCCTCCTGAGCATCCTGTGCAAGTTGGGTGTCAGTTGGACAATATCCCTAGGAGGAGTTGTTTAAAATGCATGGCAAAGAAATGACCCCAAAAATGGCACCTTTTTCAAAATGGCCGACTTCCTGTTGGATTTAGCCCATATGTCCAAGAGACTTTTTTGAAGGTACTTGCAGGTTCTCAAACTGTGCTGAATTTCATCCATGTCGGTCCGTGTAGTGGGCGGGGCTGACTGATTGAAATTTTGTAGGGGGCGCTATGGAGACATGCTCCATTTATTCCATAATGTTTCAATGGGGCTTAGTTCAGGGCCTTCCTGTCATCAGTCATGGCAAGTATGGTGGAGGTCCAAGGTTCCATGGCTTGGTCACAGGTACTTCCTGTTTCATGGCGTTGGACCGCCATTCGCCATGTCCCGTTTAGCGTAGCTACTTGAGGTTTTTATTGTGGCATCATGAAAGGGTTTGACATGTTTTGGAGGAGTCTCAAGTGTTTGGGATCATTTGCTTAGAAGCATGACCCTCAAACGTGGAAAAAACCACTTCCTGTTGTAAGTGGGCGGGGCTTAGGTCTACACCAGCAATGGTCACATTAATCTGTTCAGGACTGATCCCTTATTAATCCCTATAAGTTTTAGGGTGATCAGATCAAAATTGACAATTTTATAGTGATTTATGATGTCACGCCGCCACATGGAACTTCGCCATGGCGTCACGGGCACGCCGTGCAGCGTAGAGCAATGTCCTTTACCAGATCTCTTCACCAACATGTTTTGTGATGCCTGAGTGAATTTGGGCCATGTGGTGTCCACCAAGCCAGAGTTATGGGTGTGTGAGCAAAAAACAACACTTTTGACCTCCAGGGGGCGTGACTATTTCATAATCAAAATATTGACATACAGAACTCTGTAGGAGGGGACTGCCATCATATCTAGCAAATTTGGTGCAGAAATGTTGCTTTATGTGGGAGTTATATCCGTTTAATTTTTCATGGCGAGACATCAAACTTTGAGGCCCCGCCCCTCGTAAACTAAGTCTCCTATTAGAAGAAATAACACAACATTTAATCACACATGCCTCCTGAACATCCTGAGCAATTTGTGGCTCAGTGGGATAAAAGCTCTAGGACGAGTTCGTTAAAATGCGAGGTGCTAAAACGCCAAAATATTGACTTTGACCTAAAATGGCCGGCTTCTTGTCGACATTTCACCATGACATTAAGAGGATTTTTTGTTCGCCCTAGCATGTAGATCATGTGTATGAATTTTCATAAAGATTAATGACATGCAGTGGCGGGGCACCTAAAATAGGTGGCGCTCTCGTTCACTTTCGCCCAAACATTCTGGAGCACCTCAAAATATCAAATTTTTTGTATTCCCTTGGGGGGGTACGCAAAATTTGGTGAGTTTTCGAGCACGTTCAGGCCTCCAAAAAAGCACGCGAAGTGTCCGAATGAAAATAATAATAATAATAATAATTAAAACCGCAGGCGGTGATATAGGCCCTCGCACCATGGCGCCGCTCGGCATCATGCCACCGCCTCCCCTGCCAACATCCTTCCCATGCCTCTCTCAACCTAAAGTGCAGCCAGACTGCACTTCAGACCATTTAGGTTTTATGAAGGGTCACTTCCTGTCACCAGGGGGCGGGGCTAACTTATCATCTAATTATTGACATGCACAAATGTGAAGGATATGACTGGCATCATCTGTAGCAAATTTGGTGCAGGTTGGTTGTTTTTTGGGGGATTTATGTCAGTTTTTCTTTTTGTTGCATCACATCTGCTTTGCTGCCCCGCCTCTCCTAAATGATATCCCCTATTAAAAGAAATAGCACAACTTCTAATCACACATGCCTCTTGAGCATCCTGACTCATTTGGGTTAAAGTTGGACAAAATTCTTAGGAGAAGTTCCTCAAAATGCATGGCAAAGAAAATGACAGAAGTGACCCCAAAAATGGCACCTTTTTCAAAATGGCCGACTCCCTGTTTGATTTAGCCCATATGTCCAAGAGACTTTTTTGAAGGTACTGGGAGGGTCTACACGTTTCCCGAATCATAACCATGTCAGTCAATGTAGTGGGCGGGGCTAATTAATTAAAATATTGTAGGGGGCGCTATGGAGCCATTTACTATCTTCTCCACTATATTGTAATTTTACTCTATTAAGGACTTTGCTGTCATAAGTCATGGCAAGTATGGTGAAGATCAAAGGTTTCATGGCTTTGTTACAGGTACTTCCTGGTTCACGATATCAGACACTTGTTGTTGCCAAGGGGTGGGGCTAATTCATAGTCCCATTATTGCATTGTAGATTTTGTTCATCATGGGACTGGCATCAAATGTGGCGATTCCTGTGCTGATATGTTGTTTTATGTGGGAGGTTTAGCAATAAGTCTTTGTTAATAAGACATCAAACTTTGAGGGCCCGCCCCTCCTAAACTAAATCTTCTATTAGAAGAAATAACACAACTTTAAATCACACATGCCTCCTGAGCATCCTGTGCAAGTTGGGTGTCAGTTGGACAATATCCCTAGGAGGAGTTGTTTAAAATGCATGGCAAAGAAATGACCCCAAAAATGGCACCTTTTTCAAAATGGCCGACTTCCTGTTGAATTTAGCCCATATGTCCAAGAAACTTTTTTGAAGGTACTGGAAGGTTCTCCAACTGTGCTGAATTTTATCCATGTCGGTCCATGTAGTGGGCGGGGCTGATTGATTGAAATTTTGTAGGGGGCGCCATAGAGACATGCTCCATGTATTCCATTATGTTTCAATGGGGCTTAGTTCAGGGCCTTACTGTCATCAGTCATGGCAAGTATGGTTGCGGTCCAAGGTTCCATGGCTTGGTCACAGGTACTTCCTGTTTCATGGCGTTGGACCGCCATTCGCCATGTCCCGTTTAGCGTAGCGACTTGAGGTTTTTATTGTGGCATCATGAAAGGGTTTGACATGTTTTGGAGGAGGCTCAAGTGTTTTGGACCATTTGCTTAGAAGCATGACCCTCAAACGTGCAAAAAAACACTTCCTGTTGTAAGTGGGCGGAGTTTAGGTCTACACCAGCAATGGTCACAGTAATCTGTTCAGGACTGATCCCTTATTAATCCCTATAAGTTTTAGGGTGATCAGATCAAAATTGACAATTTTATAGTGATTTATGATGTCACGCCGCCGCATGGAACTTCGCCATGGCGTCACGGGCACGCCGTGCAGCGTAGAGCAACGTCCTTTATAAGATCTCTTCACCAACATGTTTTGTGATGCCTGAGTGAATTTGGGCCATGTGGTGTCCACCAAGCCAGAGTTATGCGTGTGTGAGCAACAAACAACACTTTTGACCTCCAGGGGGCGTGGCTATTTCATAATCAAAATATTGACATATAGAACTCTGTAGGAGGGGACTGCCATCATATCTAGCAAATTTGGTGCAGAAATGTTGCTTTATGTGGGAGTTATATCCGTTTAATTTTTCCTGGCGAGACATCAAACTTTGAGGCCCCGCCCCTCGTAAACTAAGTCTCCTATTAGAAGAAATAACACAACATTTAATCACACATGCCTCCTGAACATCCTGAGCAATTTGTGGCTCAGTGGGATAAAAGCTCTAGGACGAGTTCGTTAAAATGCGAGGTGCTAAAATGCCAAAATATTGACTTTGACCTAAAATGGCCGCCTTCCTGTCGACATTTCACCATGACATTAAGAGGATTTTTTGTTCGCCCTAGCATGTAGATCATGTGTATGAATTTTCATAAAGATTAACGACATGCAGTGGCGGGGCACCTAAAATAGGTGGCGCTCTCATTCAGTTTCGCCCAAACATTCTGGAGCACCTCAAAATATCAAATTTTTCGCATTCCCTTGGGGGGGTACGCAAAATTTGGTGAGTTTTCGAGCACGTTCAGGCCTCCAAAAAAGCACGCGAAGTGTCCGAATAAAAATAATAATAATAATAAACGCTGCAATTACAATAGGCCTTCGCACCGCCAAGGTGCTCGGGCCTAATTAAAACCGCAAGCGGTGATATAGGCCCTCGCACCATGGCGCCGCTCGGCATAATGCCACCGCCTCCCCTGCCAACATCCTTCCCATGCCTCTCTCAACCTAAAGTGCAGCCAGACTGCACTTCAGGCCATTTAGGCCTTATGAAGGGACACTTCCTGTCACCAAGGGGCGGGGCTAACTTATAATCTAATTATTGACATGCACAAATGTGAAGGATATGACTGGCATCATCTGTAGTGAATTTGGTGCAGGTCGGTTGTTTTTTGTGGGAGTTATGTCAGTTTTCCTTTTCGTTGCATCACATCAGCTTTGCTGCCCCGCCTCTCCTAAACGATATCCCCTATTAAAAGAAATAGCACAACTTTTAATCACACATGTCTCTTGAGCATCCTGACTCATTTGGGTTAAAGTTGGACAAAATTCTTAGGAGAAGTTCCTCAAAATGCATGGCAAAGAAAATGACAGAAATGACCCCAAAAATGGCACTCTTTTCAAAATGGCCGACTTCCTGTTGGATTTAGCCCATATGTCCAAGAGACTTTTTTGAAGGTACTGGGAGGGTCTACAAGTTTTCTGAATCATATCCATGTCAGTCAATGTAGTGGGCGGGGCTGATTGATTGAAATATTGTAGAGGGCGCTATGGAGCCATTTACGATCTTCTCCACTATATTGTAATTTTACTCTATTAAGGACATAACTGTCATGACTCATGGCAAGTATGGTGAAGATCAACAATTTCACGGCTTTGTCACAGGTACTTCCTGGTTCATGATATCAGACACTTGTTGTTCCCAAGGGGTGGGGCTAGTTCAGAGTCATATTATTGCATTGTATATTTTGTTCATCATGGGACTGGCATCAAATGGGTCGATTCCTGTGCTGATATGTTGTTTTATGTGGGAGTTTTAGCAATAAGTCTTTGTTAATGAGACATAAAATTTGAGGGCCCGCCCCTCCTAAACTAAATCTTCTATTAGAAGAAATAACACAACTTTAAATCACACATGCCTCCTGAGCATCCTGTGCAAGTTGGGTGTCAGTTGGACAATATCCCTAGGAGGAGTTGTTTAAAATGCATGGCAAAGAAATGACCCCAAAAATGGCACCTTTTTCTAAATGCCCGACTTCCTGTTGAATTTAGCCCATATGTCCAAGAGACTTTTTTGAAGGTACTGGAAGCTTCTACAACTGTGCTGAATTTTATCCATGTCGGTCCATGTAGTGGGCGGGGCTGATTGAATGAAATATTGTAGGGGGCGCTATGGAGACATGCTCCATTTATTCCATAATGTTTCAATGGGGCTTAGTTCAGGGCCTTACTGTCATCAATCATGGCAAGTTTGGTGGCGGTCCAAGGTTCCATGGCTTGGTCACAGGTACTTCCTGTTTCATGGCGTTGGACCGCCATTCGCCATGTCCTGTTTAGCGTAGCAACTTGAGGTTTTTATTGTGGCATCATGAAAGGGTTTGACATGTTTTGGAGGAGGCTCAAGTATTTGGGACCATTTGCTTAGAAGCATGACCCTCAAACGTGGAAAAAACCACTTCCTGTTGTAAGTGGGCGGAGCTTAGGTCTACACCAGCAATGGTCACATTAATCTGTTCAGGACCGTTCCCTTATTAATCCCTATAAGTTTTAGGGTGATCAGATCAAAATTGACAATTTTATAGTGATTTATGATGTCACGCCGCCGCATGGAACTTTGCCATGGCGTCACGGGCACGCCGTGCAGCGTAGAGCAACGTCCTTTACCAGATCTCTTCACCAACATGTTTTGTGATGCCTGAGAGAATTTGGGCCATGTGGTGTCCACCAAGCCAGAGTTATGGGTGTGTGAGCAAAAAACAACACTTTTGACCTCCAGGGGGCGTGGCTATTTCATAATCAAAATATTGGCATATAGAACTCTGTAGGAGCGGACTGCCATCATATCTAGCAAATGTGGTGCAGAAATGTTGCTTTATGTGGGAGTTATATCCGTTTAATTTTTCCTGGCGAGACATCAAACTTTGAGGCCCCGCCCCTCGTAAACTAAGTCTCCTATTAGAAGAAATAACACAACATTTAATCACACATGCCTCCTGAACATCCTGAACAATTTGTGGCTCAGTGGGTTAAAAGCTCTAGGACGAGTTCGTTAAAATGCGAGGTGCTAAAACGCCAAAATATTGACTTTGACCTAAAATGGCCGCCTTCCTGTCGACATTTCACCATGACATTAAAAGGATTTTTTGTTCGCCCTAGCATGTAGATCATGTGTATGAATTTTCATAAAGATTAACGACATGCAGTGGCGGGGCACCTAAAATAGGTGGCGCTCTCCTTCAGTTTCGCCCAAACATTCTGGAGCACCTCAAAATATCAAATTTTTCGTATTCCCTTGGGGGGGTACGCAAAATTTGGTGAGTTTTCGAGCACGTTCAGGCCTCCAAAAAAGCACGCGAAGTGTCCGAATAAAAATAATAATAATAATAATAAACACTGCAATTACAATAGGCCTTCGCACCGCCAAGGTGCTCGGGCCTAATTAAAACCGCAAGCGGTGATATAGGCCCTCGCACCATGGCGCCGCTCGGCATAATGCAACCGCCTCCCCTGGCAACATCCTTCGCATGCCTCTCTCAACCTAAAGTGCAGCCAGACTGCACTTCAGACCATTTAGGTCTTATGAAGGGTCACTTCCTGTCACCAAGGGGCGGGGCTAACTTATCATCTAATTATTGACATGCACAAATGTGAAGGATATGACTGGCATCATCTGTAGCAAATTTGGTGCAGGTTGGTTGTTTTTTGTGGGAGTTATGTCAGTTTTTCTTTTCGTTGCATCACATCAGCTTTGCTGCCCCGCCTCTCCTAAATGATATCCCCTATTAAAAGAAATAGCACAACTTTTAATCACACATGCCTCTTGAGCATCCTGACTCATTTGGGTTAAAGTTGGACAACATTCTTAGGAGAAGTTCCTCAAAATGCATGGCAAAGAAAATGACAGAAATGACCCCAAAAATGGCACCTTTTTCAAAATGGCCGACTCCCTGTTTGATTTAGCCCATATGTCCAAGAGACTTTTTTGAAGGTACTGGGAACGTCTACAAGTTTCCCGAATCATATCCATGTCAGTCAATGTAGTGGGCGGGGCTGATTGATTGAAATATTGGAGGGGGCGCTATAGAGCCATTTACTATCTTCTCCACTATATTGTAATTTTACTCTATTAAGGGCATAACTTTCATGACTCATGGCAAGTATGGTGAAGATCAACAATTTCATGGCTTTGTTACAGGTACTTCCTGGTTCATGATGTCAGACACTTGTTGTTGCCAAGGGGTGGGGCTGATTCATAGTCATATTATTGCATTGTAGATTTTGTTCATCATGGAACTGGCATCAAATGTGGCGATTCCTGTGCTGATATGTTGTTTTATGTGGGAGTTTTAGCAATAAGTCTTTGTTAATGAGACATCAAACTTTGAGGGCCCGCCCCTCCTAAACTAAATCTTCTATTAGAAGAAATAACACAACTTTACATCACACATGCCTCCTGAGCATCCTGTGCAAGTTGGGTGTCAGTTGGACAATATCCCTAGGAGGAGTTGTTTAAAATGCATGGCAAAGAAATGACCCCAAAAATGGCATCTTTTTCAAAATGGCCGACTTCGTGTTGAATTTAGCCCATATGTCCAAGAGACTTTTTTGAAGGTACTGGAAGGTTCTCCAACTGTGCTGAATTTTATCCATGTCGGTCCATGTAGTGGGCGGGGCTGATTGATTGAAATTTTGTAGGGGGCGCTATGGAGACATGCTCCATTTATTCCATTATGTTTCAATGGGGCTTAGTTCAGGGCCTTACTGTCATCAGTCATGGCAAGTTTGGTGGCGGTCCAAGGTTCCATGGCTTGGTCACAGGTACTTCCTGTTTCATGGCGTTGGACCGCCATTCGCCATGTACCGTTTAGCGTAGCAACTTGAGGTTTTTATTGTGGCATCATGAAAGGGTTTGACATGTTTTGGAGGAGTCTCAAGTGTTTGGAACCATTTCCTTAGAAGCATGACCCTCAAATGTGGAAAAAACCACTTCCTGTTGTAAGTGGGCGGGGCTTAGGTCTAGACCAGCAATGGTCACATTAATCTGTTCAGGACTGATCCCTTATTAATCCCTATAAGTTTTAGGGTGATCAGATCAAAATTGACAATTTTATAGTGATTTATGATGTCACGCCGCCGCATGGAACTTCGCCATGGCGTCACGGGCACGCCGTGCAGCGTAGAGCAACGTCCTTTATCAGATCTCTTCACCAACATGTTTTGTGATGCCTGAGTGAATCTGGGCCATGTGGTGTCCACCAAGCCAGAGTTATGGGTGTGTGAGCAAAAAACAACACTTTTGACCTCCAGGGGGCGTGGCTATTTCATAATCAAAATATTGACATATAGAACTCTGTAAGAGGGGACTGCCATCATATCTAGCAAATGTGGTGCAGAAATGTTGCTTTATGTGGGAGTTATATCCGTTTAATTTTTCATGGCGAGACATCAAACTTTGAGGCCCCGCCCCTCGTAAACTAAGTCTCCTATTAGAAGAAATAACACAACATTTAATCACACATGCCTCCTGAACATCCTGAGCAATTTGTGGCTCAGTGGGATAAAAGCTGTAGGACGAGTTCGTTAAAATGCGAGGTGCTAAAACGCCAAAATATTGACTTTGACCTAAAATGGCCGCCTTCCTGTCGACATTTCACCATGACATTAAGAGGATTTTTTGTTTGCCCTAGCATGTAGATCATGTGTATGAATTTTCATAAAGATTAACGACATGCAGTGGCGGGGCACCTAAAATAGGTGGCGCTCTCGTTCAGTTTCACCCAAACATTCTGGAGCACCTCAAAATATCAAATTTTTCGTATTCCCTTGGGGGGGTACGCAAAATTTGGTGAGTTTTCGAGCACGTTCAGGCCTCCAAAAAAGCACGCGAAGTGTCCGAATAAAAATAATAATAATAATAATAATAATAATAATAATAATAATAATTAAAACCGCAGGCGGTGATATAGGCCCTCGCACCATGGCGCCGCTCGGCATCATGCCACCGCCTCCCCTGGCAACATCCTTCCCATGCCTCTCTCAACCTAAAGTGCAGCCAGACTGCACTTCAGACCATTTAGGTTTTATGAAGGGTCACTTCCTGTCACCAAGGGGCGGGGCTAACTTATCATCTAATTATTGACATGCACAAATGTGAAGGATATGACTGGCATCATCTGTAGCAAATTTGGTGCAGGTTGGTTGTTTTTTGGGGGATTTATGTCAGTTTTTCTTTTTGTTGCATCACATCTGCTTTGCTGCCCCGCCTCTCCTAAACGATATCCCCTATTAAAAGAAATAGCACAACTTCTAATCACACATGCCTCTTGAGCATCCTGACTCATTTGGGTTAAAGTTGGACAAAATTCTTAGGAGAAGTTCCTCAAAATGCATGGCAAAGAAAATGACAGAAATTACCCCAAAAATGGCACCTTTTTCAAAATGGCCGACTCCCTGTTTGATTTAGCCCATATGTCCAAGAGACTTTTTTGAAGGTACTGGGAGCGTCTACAAGTTTCCCGAATCATAACCATGTCAGTCAATGTAGTGGGCGGGGCTAATTAATTAAAATATTGTAGGGGGCGCTATGGAGCCATTTACTATCTTCTCCACTATATTGTAATTTTACTCTATTAAGGACTTTACTGTCATAAGTCATGGCAAGTATGGTGAAGATCAAAGGTTTCATGGCTTTGTTACAGGTACTTCCTGGTTCACGATATCAGACACTTGTTGTTGCCAAGGGGTGGGGCTAATTCATAGTCCCATTATTGCATTGTAGATTTTGTTCATCATGGGACTGGCATCAAATGTGGCGATTCCTGTGCTGATATGTTGTTTTATGTGGGAGGTTTAGCAATAAGTCTTTGTTAATAAGACATCAAACTTTGAGGGCCCGCCCCTCCTAAACTAAATCTTCTATTAGAAGAAATAACACAACTTTAAATCACACATGCCTCCTGAGCATCCTGTGCAAGTTGGGTGTCAGTTGGACAATATCCCTAGGAGGAGTTGCTTAAAATGCATGGCAAAGAAATGACCCCAAAAATGGCGCCTTTTTTAAAATGGCCGACTTCCTGTTGGTTTTGGCCCATATGTCCAAGAGACTTTTTTGAAGGTACTGGAAGGTTCTCCAACTGTGCTGAATTTTATCCATGTCGGTCCATGTAGTGGGCGGGGCTGATTGATTGAAATTTTGTAGGGGGCGCTATAGAGACATGCTCCATGTATTCGATTATGTTTCAATGGGGCTTAGTTCAGGGCCTTACTGTCATCAGTCATGGCAAGTATGGTTGCGGTCCAAGGTTCCATGGCTTGGTCACAGGTACTTCCTGTTTCATGGCGTATGACCGCCATTCGCCATGTCCCGTTTAGCGTAGCGACTTGAGGTTTTTATTGTGGCATCATGAAAGGGTTTGACATGTTTTGGAGGAGGCTCAAGTGTTTGGGACCATTTGCTTAGAAGCATGACCCTCAAACGTGGAAAAAACCACTTCCTGTTGTAAGATGGCGGGGCTTAGGTCTACACCAGCAATGGTCACATGAATCTGTTCAGGACTGATCCCTAATTAATCCCTATAAGTTTTAGGGTGATCAGATCAAAATTGACAATTTTATAGTGATTTATGATGTCACGCCGCCGCATGGAACTTCGCCATGGCGTCACGGGCAGGCCGTGCAGCGTAGAGCAACGTCCTTTATCAGATCTCTTCACCAACATGTTTTGTGATGCCTGAGTGAATTTGGGCCATGTGGTGTCCACCAAGCCAGAGTTATGGGTGTGTGAGCAAAAAACAACACTTTTGACCTCCAGGGGGCGTGGCTATTTCATAATCAAAATATTGGCATATAGAACTCTGTAGGAGGGGACTGCCATCATATCTAGCAAATTTGGTGCAGAAATGTTGCTTTATGTGGGAGTTATATCCGTTTAATTTTTCATGGCGAGCCATCAAACTTTGAGGCCCCGCCCCTCGTAATCTGAGTCTCCTATTAGAAGAAATAACACAACATTTAATCACACATGCCTCCTGAACATCCTGAGCAATTTGTGGCTCAGTGGAATAAAAGCCCTAGGACAAGTTCGTTAAAATGCGAGGTGCTAAAACGCCAAAATATTGACTTTGACCTTAAATGGCCGCCTTCCTGTCGACATTTCACCATGACATTAAGAGGATTTTTTGTTCGCCCTATCATGTAGATTACGTGCATGAATTTTCATAAAGATTAACGACATGCAGTGGCGGGGCACCTAAAATAGGTGGCGCTCTCATTCAGTTTCGCCCAAACATTCTGGAGCACCTCAAAATATCAAATTTTTCATATTCCCTTGGGGGGGTACGCAAAATTTGGTGAGTTTTCGAGCACGTTCAGGCCTCCAAAAAAGCACACGAAGTGTCCGAATAAAGATAATAATAATAACAAGCGGTGATATAGGCCCTCGCACCATGGCGCCGCTCGGCATAATGCCACCGCCTCCCCTGGCAACATCCTTCCCATGCCTCTCTCAACCTAAAGTGCAGCCAGACTGCTCTTCAGGCCATTTAGGCCTTGTGAACTGTCACTTCCTGTCACCAAGGGGCGGGGCTAATTTATAATCTAATTATTGACATACAGAAATGTGAAGGATATGACTGGCATCATCTGTAGCAAATTTGGTGCAGGTTGGTTGTTTTTTGTGGGAGTTATGTCAGTTTTCTTTTTCATTGCATCACGATCTGCTTTGATGCCCCGCCTCTCCTAAACGATATCCCCTATTAAAAGAAATAGCACAACTTTTAATCACACATGTCTCTTGAGCATCCTGACTCATTTGGGTTACAGTTGGACAAAATTCTTAGAAGGAACTTCTAGAAATGCATGACAAAGAAAATGACAGAAATTGCCCCAAAAATGACACCTTTTTCAAAATGGCCGACTTCCTGTTTGATTTAGCCCATATGTCCAAGAGACTTTTTTGAAGGTACTGGGAGGGTCTACAAGTTTCCCGAATCATATCCATGTCAGTCAATGTAGTGGGCGGGGCTGATTGATTGAAATTTTGTAGGGGGCGCTATGGAGACATGCTCCATTTATTCCATTATGTTTCAATGGGGCTTAGTTCAGGGCCTTACTGCCATCAGTCATGACAAGTTTGGTGGCGGTCCAAGGTTCCATGGCTTGGTCACAGGTACTTCCTGTTTCATGGTGTTGGACCGCCATTCACCATGTCCTGTTTAGCGTAGCGACTTGAGGTTTTTATTGTGGCATCATGAAAGGGTTTGACATGTTTTGGAGGAGGCTCAAGTGTTTTGGACCATTTGCTTAGAAGCATGACCCTCAAACGTGGAAAAAACCACTTCCTGTTGTAAGTGGGCGGGGCTTAGGTCTAGACCAGCAATGGTCACATTAATCTGTTCAGGACTGATCCCTTATTAATCCCTATAAGTTTTAGGGTGATCAGATCAAAATTGACAATTTTATAGTGATTTATGATGTCACGCCGCCGCATGGAACTTTGCCATGGCGTCACGGGCACGCCGTGCAGCGTAGAGCAACGTCCTTTACCAGATCTCTTCACCAACATGTTTTGTGATGCCTGAGTGAATTTGGGCCACTGCATCTTGTAATTATTTCCATAAGTGTAATGAACAAAAAAGTTTACAAATGTGTATGAAGTCAGCAGCGAGGGTGCAACACATAAAACATGAACAGGAATTATTGACCTTCTATTGTGGAATCTAAACTTCACATCTTTTGTATATAGTTGTGTCTTCTGTTTGTGGATCATAGACTTTTCTCTGTGGGATTTGTGCTGTGTTTATACACTGTTAGATCTGTATTTATTACAGTCATAAATTGTAATAAACTTTTATCTTGTTCCTGTATGATCACATCCTACTGCAGTTATTTAGATGACTTGAATGTATTGAATAAATGGGGAAAAGCATTTAAATTTCTTTATTTTAAAAACGCTTCAAAGTGTACAAAGTAGCTCAAATTACTTAATTAGTAACACAAAGTTATAAGTAAGAAACAATACAATCAACGAACATGTAAACAATAGATTCCTCAGAAATGCTATTAAATTGTGGTTTACTAGAAAAAAAAAAAAAGAATCAAACACCAAAAATAAAACCAATGTTGTGTCTGTGCAGATCAGGAAACTGCTCTTCAGTAGCCACACAGCAACTGGGAATCAAGCCTTGTTTCCTTCTGAGGAGCTGGGATGTGAGTCTTCTTAGGTCCTTCACATTTATGTCATCAAGACGTCTCTGCAAAATTATACAAAAGATTGGTTAGATAAATAGAGCCACATTTTACTAACTGATGGAAAACAAAGTGAAAAGTGAAAGATCAGATTTTTTAGTGAAGGTCTGTGTCTACCAACTTTGTTCAGAGACTAAGTTAATATATTACTGTAATATCTAAAACTAATGTCTGGATGCCAAAGCAACAAGTAACATATGGAAGACAGAGCAGTAGGTAACAAGCTCAAATATAAAATTACATTTATGTTACAACAACAAATAATACATAAAACAGTTACCATTGACGAGGCTGAAGTTAGCTTCCGATCCGCAGCTTATGGCTGCAATATGTGTAAAGGGCAATTACACTGAATTTTTTGGAAACACCACCACATTAGACCAGGTACTGACAAAAAACTGGTATAGTATGTGGAATATTTTAGCCCACATTTGAAGAGTCTAAGTGTTTTAGTTTTTTGTCAGGACCTGATGTAATGTGGTCCAGATGCCAAAAAAGTCATGAAATGACCCTTATTTGCATTTTCACAAATAGAATAAAGATTTCACAAATCAGACACTATGTTTTATTGAATCTGCATAGTATGTGGAATATTTTAACCCAGGTTTTAAGAGTCCAAGTGTTGTAGTTTTTTGTCAGGACCTGGTCTAATGTGGTGTTTCCGAAAAATTCAGTGGAATTGCCCTTTACACATATTGCGAATCGGAAGCTAACTTCAGCCTCGTTTACCATTGTTGGTTATTGGAATACTGTGGAATTCCTGTAATAAATGTTTTTTATCAGTAATATCTTGAGACAAAACAGTGAACATGAAACTGCATTTTACCTGTACTACAGCTAGCCAGTCACATCTCTGGAAGCTGCAGGTCGTCTTCCTCAGACTGACCCGCTTGTCCTTGGACCGTCCACCAGCCCTGCCTCGGCCTTCCTGGCAACCTTAACATGTCATATTCATCACTGAAAACAAGTGTGTACACGGATCATCGCTGTAACAACATTCAAACATGTAAATTCTGCATTATGTCAGTGTCTGACTGCCTGTGTTAGGCTGATTCAGTCTAACATCAGCTGAATATATGCAGAAATATTAATAAAGTTAGAATTAGCCTAACAACTATAGCTAGCTTAGCACGTAGCTTAGCCTCTTCTTAGTACCACCGTTTATTCCATACGCGATATTGTCATTTTTACGTACTACTTTGCAAAAAAAACACCATAAGAGAGTATCATTTTCAGCATGACGAAGAGCCTGTTGTGTTAACAGTTACTTACCGGTTCATGTGTAGCTGAAATACTGGATGGAAATAAACTTTGAGTCTTGTGGACGGTGACGGTTCCGCTGTATTTAGAGGATGGGAGGGGTGAGGAGCAAGTTTAGCTCACTACTTCCGCCCTGTGGTGGTTTGTAGCGGTAGCAGTTGTGTGGTTTTGCTCACTACATGGCGTTTGCCACCTAGTGTTGGAAAGAATCGCTTTGAAATCTTACATACTCTGGCTTCAATACATTGAAAAAAATAATCTAAAAGTGGATCAAATATGCCACAGTGTTTAATGAAATTGAAAAAAAAAATCCCACCAGTTTTCCATAAATGGATGTTACATTATTTTTACTTTATTCAAAACAAGAATTAGCTGCTCATTCTCAGAACCAAAGCCTCAGATTTTTTCTTTTTCATGTAATCCCCCACAGTACAGACAAAGAGCAACAGGGAGGAATAATACATAAATGCTTCAAGTTTAGTTTTAATTCATTATGCTTATTAACATGCCTGTGACATTTGTTAAAAACTGTTAACATCATTTACATAAATATAGTTTTCAGTAACTTATTGTTGTAAGTATTAGCCGCACTGGATGTTTTAATCAATCCATCAACAGAGCTGATCCAATACCACTCTATCCAAGAATCTGAACAAATGTCTATAAATCAAAGAGCAATCAGTTTGCTTCTAAACAATAAAACACATATGAAACTGATTCACATAATTAATAATTCCTTCAGATGGAACTGCATGTTCATCTGTACATACATGTCTATAAATATGGTTGGTTGTTTTTTGTGGGAGTTATGTCAGTTTTCCTTTTCATTGCATCACATCTGCTTTGCTGCCCCGCCTCTCCTAAACGATATCCCCTATTAAAAGAAATAGCACAACTTCTAATCACACATGCAGCTTGAGCATCCTGACTCATTTGGGTTACAGTTGGAGAAAATTCTTTGGAGGACCTTCTCAAAATGCATGGCAAAGAAAATGACAGAAATGACCCCAAAAATGGCACCTTTTTCAACATGGCCGACTTCCTGTTTGATTTAGCCCATATGTCCAAGAGACTTTTTTGAAGGTACGGGAAGGGGCTACAAGTGTGCTGAATTTGATCCATGTCGATCAATGTAGTGGGCGGGGCTGATTGATTGAAATATTGGAGGGGGCGCTATGGAGCCATTTACTATCTTTTCCACTATATTGTAATTTTACTCTATTAAGGACATAACTGTCATGACTCATGGCAAGTATGGTGAAGATCAAAGGTTTCATGGCTTTGTTACAGGTACTTCCTGGTTCACGGTATCAGACACTTGTTGTTGCCAAGGGGTGGGGCTAATTCATAGTCATATTATTGCATTGTAGATTTTGTTCATCATGGGACTGGCATCAAATGTGGCGATTCCTGTGCTGATATGTTGTTTTATGTGGGAGTTTTAGCAATAAGTCTTTGTTAATAAGACATCAAACTTTGAGGGCCTGCCCCTCCTAAACTAAATCTTCTATTAGAAGAAATAACACAACTTTAAATCACACATGCCTCCTGAGCATCCTGTGCAAGTTGGGTGTCAGTTGGACAATATCCCTAGGAGGAGTTGTTTAAAATGCATGGCAAAGAAATGACCCCAAAAATGGCACCTTTTTCAAAATGGCCGACTTCCTGTTGAATTTAGCCCATATGTCCAAGAGACTTTTTTGAAGGTACTGGAAGGTTCTCCAACTGTGCTGAATTTTATCCATGTCGGTCCATGTAGTGGGCGGGGCTGATTGATTGAAATTTTGTAGGGGGCGCTATAGAGACATGCTCCATGTATTCCATTATGTTTCAATGGGGCTTAGTTCAGGGCCTTACTGTCATCAGTCATGGCAAGTATGGTTGCGGTCCAAGGTTCCATGGCTTGGTCACAGGTACTTCCTGTTTCATGGCGTTGGACCGCCATTCGCCATGTCCCGTTTAGCGTAGCGACTTGAGGTTTTTATTGTGGCATCATGAAAGGGTTTGACATGTTTTGGAGGAGTCTCAAGTGTTTGGGACCATTTGCTTAGAAGCATGACCCTCAAACGTGGAAAAAAACACTTCCTGTTGTAAGTGGGCGGAGCTTAGGTTTAGACCAGCAATGGTCACAGTAATCTGTTCAGGATTGATCCCTTATTAATCCCTATAAGTTTTAGGGTGATCAGATCAAAATTGACAATTTTATAGTGATTTATGATGTCACGCCGCCGCATGGAACTTCGCCATGGCGTCACGGGCACGCCGTGCAGCGTAGAGCAACGTCCTTTACCAGATCTCTTCACCAACATGTTTTGTGATGCCTGAGTGAATTTGGGCCATGTGGTGTCCACCAAGCCAGAGTTATGGGTGTGTGAGCAAAAAACAACACTTTTGACCTCCAGGGGGCGTGGCTATTTCATAATCAAAATATTGACATATAGAACTCTGTAGGAGGGGACTGCCATCATATCTAGCAAATTTGGTGCAGAAATGTTGCTTTATGTGGGAGTTATATCCGTTTAATTTTTCATGGCGAGACATCAAACTTTGAGGCCCCGCCCCTCATAAACTAAGTCTCCTATTAGAAGAAATAACACAACATTTAATCACACATGCCTCCTGAACATCCTGAGCAATCTGTGGCTCAGTGGGATAAAAGCTCTAGGACGAGTTCGTTAAAATGCGAGGTGCTAAAACGCCAAAATATTGACTTTGACCTAAAATGGCCGCCTTCCTGTCGACATTTCACCATGACATTTAGAGGATTTTTTGTTCGCCCTTGCATGTAGATCATGTGTATGAATTTTCATAAAGATTAATGACATGCAGTGGCGGGGCACCTAAAATAGGTGGCGCTCTCATTCAGTTTCACCCAAACATTCTGGAGCACCTCAAAATATCAAATTTTTCGTATTCCCTTGGGGGGGTACGCAAAATTTGGTGAGTTTTCGAGCACGTTCAGGCCTCCAAAAAAGCACGCGAAGTGTCCGAATAAAAATAATAATAATAATAATAATAATAATAATAATAATAATTAAAACCGCAAGCGGTGATATAGGCCCTCGCACCATGGCGCCGCTCGGCATAATGCCACCGCCTCCCCTGGCAACATCCTTCCCATGCCTCTCTCAACCTAAAGTGCAGCCAGACTGCACTTCAGGCCATTTAGGCCTTATGAAGGGTCACTTCCTGTCACCAAGGGGCGGGGCTAACTTATCATCTAATTATTGGCATACAGAAATGTGAAGGATATGACTGGCATCATCTGTAGCAAATTTGGTGCAGGTTGGTTGTTTTTTGTGGGAGTAATGTCAGTTTTCCTTTTCATTGCATCACATCTGCTTTGCTGCCCCGCCTCTCCTAAATGATATCCCCTATTAAAAGAAATAGCACAACTTTTAATCACACATGCCTCTTGAACATCCTGACTCATTTGGGTTAAAGTTGGACAAAATTCTTAGCAGAAGTTCCTCAAAATGCATGGCAAAGAAAATGACAGAAATGACCCCAATAATGGCACCCTTTTCAAAATGGCCGACTTCCTGTTGGATTTAGCCCATATGTCCAAGAGACTTTTTTGAAGGTACTGAGAGGGTCTAAAAGTTTCCTGAATCATATCCATGTCAGTCAATGTAGTGGGCGGGGCTGATTAATTAAAATATTGTAGGGGGCGCTATGGAGCCATTTACTATCTTTTCCACTATATTGTAATTTTACTCTATTAAGGACATAACTGTCATGACTCATGGCAAGTATGGTGAAGATAAAAGGTTTCATGGCTTTGTTACAGGTACTTCCTGGTTCAAGATGTCAGACACTTGTTGTTGCCAAGGGGTGGGGCTAGTTCATAGTCATATTATTGCATTGTAGATTTTGTTCATCATGGGACTGGCATCAAACTGGGTCGATTCCTGTGCTGATATGTTGTTTTATGTGGGAGTTTTAGCAATAAGTCTTTGTTAATGAGACATAAAACTTTGAGGGCCCGCCCCTCCTAAACTAAATCTTCTATTAGAAGAAATAACACAACTTTAAATCACACATGCCTCCTGAGCATCCTGTGCAAGTTGGGTGTCAGTTGGACAATATCCCTAGGAGGAGTTGTTTAAAATGCATGGCAAAGAAATGACCCCAAATATGGCACCTTTTTCAAAATGGCCGACTTCCTGTTGGATTTAGCCCATATGTCCAAGAGACTTTTTTGAAGGTACTGGAAGCTTCTCCAACTGTGCTGAATTTTATCCATGTCGGTCCATGTAGTGGGTGGGGCTGATTGATTGAAATTTTGTAGGGGGCGCTATGGAGACATGCTCCATGTATTCCATTATGTTTCAATGGGGCTTAGTTCAGGGCCTTACTGTCATCAGTCATGGCAAGTATGGTGGCGGTCCAAGGTTCCATGGCTTGGTCACAGGTACTTCCTGTTTCATGGCGTTGGACCGCCATTCGCCATGTCCCGTTTAGCGTAGCGACTTGAGGTTTTTATTGTGGCATCATGAAAGGGTTTGACATGTTTTGGAGGAGGCTCAAGTGTTTTGGACCATTTGCTTAGAAGCATGACCCTCAAACGTGGAAAAAACCACTTCCTGTTGTAAGTGGGCGGGGCTTAGGTCTACACCAGCAATGGTCACATTAATCTGTTCAGGACTGATCCCTTATTAATCCCTATAAGTTTTAGGGTGATCAGATCAAAATTGACAATTTTATAGTGATTTATGATGTCACGCCGCCGCATGGAACTTCGCCATGGCGTCACGGGCACGCCGTGCAGCGTAGAGCAACGTCCTTTACCAGATCTCTTCACCAACATGTTTTGTGATGCCTGAGTGAATTTGGGCCATGTGGTGTCCACCAAGCCCAAGTTATGGGTGTGTGAGCAAAAAACAACACTTTTGACCTCCAGGGGGCGTGGCTATTTCATAATCAAAATATTGACATATAGAACTCTGTAGGAGGGGACTGCCATCATATCTAGCAAATTTGGTGCAGAAATGTTGCTTTATGTGGGAGTTATATCTGTTTAATTTTTCATGGCGAGACATCAAACTTTGAGGCCCCACACCTCGTAACCTAAGTCTCCTATTAGAAGAAATAACACAACATTTAATCACACATGCCTCCTGAACATCCTGAGCAATTTGTGGCTCAGTGGGATAAAAGCTCTAGGACGAGTTCGTTAAAATGCGAGGTGCTAAAACGCCAAAATATTGACTTTGACCTAAAATGGCCGCCTTCCTGTCGACATTTCACCATGACATTAAGAGGATTTTTTGTTTGCCCTAGCATGTAGATCATGTGTATGAATTTTCATAAAGATTGATGACATGCAGTGGCGGGGCACCTAAAATAGGTGGCGCTCTCATTCAGTTTCACCCAAACATTCTGGAGCACCTCAAAATATCAAATTTTTCGTATTCCCTTGGGGGGGTACGCAAAATTTGGTGAGTTTTCGAGCACGTTCAGGCCTCCAAAAAAGCACGCGAAGTGTCCGAATAAAAATAATAATAATAATAATAATAATAATAATAATAATAATTAAAACCGCAAGCGGTGATATAGGCCCTCGCACCATGGCGCCGCTCGGCATAATGCCACCGCCTCCCCTGGCAACATCCTTCCCATGCCTCTCTCAACCTAAAGTGCAGCCAGACTGCACTTCAGGCCATTTAGGCCTTATGAAGGGTCACTTCCTGTCACCAAGGGGCGGGGCTAACTTATCATCTAATTATTGGCATACAGAAATGTGAAGGATATGACTGGCATCATCTGTAGCAAATTTGGTGCAGGTTGGTTGTTTTTTGTGGGAGTAATGTCAGTTTTCCTTTTCATTGCATCACATCTGCTTTGCTGCCCCGCCTCTCCTAAATGATATCCCCTATTAAAAGAAATAGCACAACTTTTAATCACACATGCCTCTTGAACATCCTGACTCATTTGGGTTAAAGTTGGACAAAATTCTTAGCAGAAGTTCCTCAAAATGCATGGCAAAGAAAATGACAGAAATGACCCCAATAATGGCACCCTTTTCAAAATGGCCGACTTCCTGTTGGATTTAGCCCATATGTCCAAGAGACTTTTTTGAAGGTACTGAGAGGGTCTAAAAGTTTCCTGAATCATATCCATGTCAGTCAATGTAGTGGGCGGGGCTGATTAATTAAAATATTGTAGGGGGCGCTATGGAGCCATTTACTATCTTTTCCACTATATTGTAATTTTACTCTATTAAGGACATAACTGTCATGACTCATGGCAAGTATGGTGAAGATAAAAGGTTTCATGGCTTTGTTACAGGTACTTCCTGGTTCAAGATGTCAGACACTTGTTGTTGCCAAGGGGTGGGGCTAGTTCATAGTCATATTATTGCATTGTAGATTTTGTTCATCATGGGACTGGCATCAAACTGGGTCGATTCCTGTGCTGATATGTTGTTTTATGTGGGAGTTTTAGCAATAAGTCTTTGTTAATGAGACATAAAACTTTGAGGGCCCGCCCCTCCTAAACTAAATCTTCTATTAGAAGAAATAACACAACTTTAAATCACACATGCCTCCTGAGCATCCTGTGCAAGTTGGGTGTCAGTTGGACAATATCCCTAGGAGGAGTTGTTTAAAATGCATGGCAAAGAAATGACCCCAAATATGGCACCTTTTTCAAAATGGCCGACTTCCTGTTGGATTTAGCCCATATGTCCAAGAGACTTTTTTGAAGGTACTGGAAGCTTCTCCAACTGTGCTGAATTTTATCCATGTCGGTCCATGTAGTGGGTGGGGCTGATTGATTGAAATTTTGTAGGGGGCGCTATGGAGACATGCTCCATGTATTCCATTATGTTTCAATGGGGCTTAGTTCAGGGCCTTACTGTCATCAGTCATGGCAAGTATGGTGGCGGTCCAAGGTTCCATGGCTTGGTCACAGGTACTTCCTGTTTCATGGCGTTGGACCGCCATTCGCCATGTCCCGTTTAGCGTAGCGACTTGAGGTTTTTATTGTGGCATCATGAAAGGGTTTGACATGTTTTGGAGGAGGCTCAAGTGTTTTGGACCATTTGCTTAGAAGCATGACCCTCAAACGTGGAAAAAACCACTTCCTGTTGTAAGTGGGCGGGGCTTAGGTCTACACCAGCAATGGTCACATTAATCTGTTCAGGACTGATCCCTTATTAATCCCTATAAGTTTTAGGGTGATCAGATCAAAATTGACAATTTTATAGTGATTTATGATGTCACGCCGCCGCATGGAACTTCGCCATGGCGTCACGGGCACGCCGTGCAGCGTAGAGCAACGTCCTTTACCAGATCTCTTCACCAACATGTTTTGTGATGCCTGAGTGAATTTGGGCCATGTGGTGTCCACCAAGCCCAAGTTATGGGTGTGTGAGCAAAAAACAACACTTTTGACCTCCAGGGGGCGTGGCTATTTCATAATCAAAATATTGACATATAGAACTCTGTAGGAGGGGACTGCCATCATATCTAGCAAATTTGGTGCAGAAATGTTGCTTTATGTGGGAGTTATATCTGTTTAATTTTTCATGGCGAGACATCAAACTTTGAGGCCCCACACCTCGTAACCTAAGTCTCCTATTAGAAGAAATAACACAACATTTAATCACACATGCCTCCTGAACATCCTGAGCAATTTGTGGCTCAGTGGGATAAAAGCTCTAGGACGAGTTCGTTAAAATGCGAGGTGCTAAAACGCCAAAATATTGACTTTGACCTAAAATGGCCGCCTTCCTGTCGACATTTCACCATGACATTAAGAGGATTTTTTGTTTGCCCTAGCATGTAGATCATGTGTATGAATTTTCATAAAGATTGATGACATGCAGTGGCGGGGCACCTAAAATAGGTGGCGCTCTCGTTCAGTTTCGCCCAAACATTCTGGAGCACCTCAAAATATCAAATTTTTCGTATTCCCTTGGGGGGGTACGCAAAATTTGGTGAGTTTTCGAGCACGTTCAGGCCTCCAAAAAAGCACGCGAAGTGTCCGAATAAAAATAATAATAATAATAATAAACACTGCAATTACAATAGGCCTTCGCACCGCCAAGGTGCTCGGGCCTAATAATAAACACTGCAATTACAATAGGCCTTCGCACCGCCAAGGTGCTCGGGCCTAATAATAATAATAAACACTGCAATTACAATAGGCCTTCGCACCGCCAAGGTGCTCGGGCCTAATTAAAACCGCAGGCGGTGATATAGGCCCTCGCACCATGGCGCCGCTCGGCATAATGCCACCGCCTCCCCTGGCAACATCCTTCCCATGCCTCTCTCGACCTAAAGTGCAGCCAGACTGCACTTCAGGCCATTTAGGCCTTATGAAGGGTCCCTTCCTGTCACCAAGGGGCGGGGCTAACTTATCATCTAATTGTTGACATGCAGAAATGTAAAGGATATGCCTGGCATCATCTGTAGCAAATTTGGTGCAGGTTGGTTGTTTTTTGTGGGAGTTATGTCAGTTTTCCTTTTAATTGCATCACAGCTGCTTTGCTGCCCCGCCTCTCCTAAACGATATCCCCTATTAAAAGAAATAGCACAACTTTTAATCACACATGCCTCTTGAGCATCCTGACTCATTTGGGTTAAAGTTGGACAAAATTCTTAGAAGGAACTTCTCAAAATGCATGACAAAGAAAATGACAGAAATTGCCCCAAAAATGACACCTTTTTTCAAAATGGCCGACTTCCTGTTTTATTTAGCCCATATGTCCAAGAGACTTTTTTCAAGGTACTCGAAGGTTCTTCAACTGTGCCGAATCATATCAATGTCAGTCAATGCAGTGGGCGGGGCTGATTGATTGAAATATTGTAGGGGGCGCTATGGAGCCGTTTACGATTTTCTCCACTATATTGTAATTTTACTCTATTAAGGACATAACTGTCATGACTCATGACAAGTAAGGTGAAGATCAACAATTTCACGGCTTTCTTACAGGTACTTCCTGGTTCATGATATCAGACACTTGTTGTTGCCAAGGGGTGGAGCTAGTTCAGAGTCATATTATTGCATTGTAGATTTTGTTCATCATGGGACTGGCATCAAATGTGTCGATTCCTGTGCTGATATGTTGTTTTATGTGGGAGTTTTAGCAATAAGTCTTTGTTAATGAGACATCAAACTTTGAGGGCCCACCCCTCCTAAACTAAATCTTCTATTAGAAGAAATAACACAACTTTACATCACACATGCCTCCTGAGCATCCTGTGCAAGTTGGGTGTCAGTTGGACAATATCCCTAGGAGGAGTTGTTTAAAATGCATGGCAAAGAAATGACCCCAAAAATGGCACCTTTTTCAAAATGGCCGACTTCCTGTTGAATTTAGCCCATATGTCCAAGAGACTTTTTTGAAGGTACTGGAACGTTCTCCAACTGTGCTGAATTTTATCCATGTCGGTTCATTTAGTGGGCGGGGCTGATTGATTGAAATTTTGTAGGGGGCGCTATGGAGACATGCTCCATTTATTCTATTATGTTTCAATGGGGCTTAGTTCAGGGCCTTACTGTCATCAGTCATGGCAAGTATGGTGGCGGTCCAAGGTTCCATGGCTTGGTCACAGGTACTTCCTGTTTCATGGCGTTGGACCGCCATTCGCCATGTCCCGTTTAGCGTAGCAACTTGAGGTTTTTATCGTGGCATCATGAAAGGGTTTGACATGTTTTGGAGGAGTCTCAAGTGTTTGGGACCATTTGCTTAGAAGCATGACCCTCAAACGTGGAAAAAACCACTTCCTGTTGTAAGTGGGCGGGGCTTAGGTCTACACCAGCAGTGGTCACATGAATCTGTTCAGGACTGATCCCTTATTAATCCCTATAAGTTTTAGGGTGATCAGATCAAAATTGAGAATTTTATAGTGATTTATGATGTCACGCCGCCGCATGGAACTTCGCCATGGCGTCACGGGCATGCCGTGCAGCGTAGAGCAACGTCCTTTACCAGATCTCTTCACCAACATGTTTTGTGATGCCTGAGTGAATTTGGGCCATGTGGTGTCCACCAACCCAGAGTTATGGGTGTGTGAGCAAAAAACAACACTTTTGACCTCCAGGGGGCGTGGCTATTTCATAATCAAAATATTGGCATATAGAACTCTGTATGAGCGGACTGCCATCATATCTAGCAAATTTGGTGCAGAAATGTTGCTTTATGTGGGAGTTATAGCTGTTTAATTTTTCATGGCGAGACATCAAACTTTGAGGCCCCGCCCCTCGTAAACTAAGTCTCCTATTAGAAGAAATAACACAACATTTAATCACACATGCCTCCTGAACATCCTGAGCAATTTGTGGCTCAGTGGGATAAAAGCTCTAGGACGAGTTCGTTAAAATGCGAGGTGCTAAAACGCCAAAATATTGACTTTGACCTAAAATGGCCGCCTTCCTGTCGACATTTCACCATGACATTAAGAGGATTTTTTTTTCGCCCTGTCATGTAGATCATGTGTATGAATTTTCATAAAGATTAATGACATGCAGTGGCGGGGCACCTAAAATAGGTGGCGCTCTCGTTCAGTTTCGCCCAAACATTCTGGAGCACCTCAAAATATCAAATTTTTCGTATTCCCTTGGGGGGGTACGCAAAATTTGGTGAGTTTTCGAGCACGTTCAGGCCTCCAAAAAAGCACGCGAAGTGTCCGAATAAAAATAATAATAATAATAATAATTAAAACCGCAGGCGGTGATATAGGCCCTCGCACCATGGCGCCGCTCGGCATCATGCCACCGCCTCCCCTGGCAACATCCTTCCCATGCCTCTCTCAACCTAAAGTGCAGCCAGACTGCACTTCAGACCATTTAGGTTTTATGAAGGGTCACTTCCTGTCACCAAAGGGCGGGGCTAACTTATCATCTAATTATTGACATGCACAAATGTGAAGGATATGACTGGCATCATCTGTAGCAAATTTGGTGCAGGTTGGTTGTTTTTTGGGGGATTTATGTCAGTTTTTCTTTTTGTTGCATCACATCTGCTTTGCTGCCCCGCCTCTTCTAAACGATATCCCCTATTAAAAGAAATAGCACAACTTTTAATCACACATGTCTCTTGAGCATCCTGACTCATTTGGGTTAAAGTTGGATAAAATTCTTGGGAGAAGTTCCTCAAAATGCATGGTAAAGAAAATGACAGAAATGACCCCAAAAATGGCACCTTTTTCAAAATGGCCGACTCCCTGTTTGATTTAGCCCATATGTCCAAGAGACTTTTTTGAAGGTACTGGGAGCGTCTACAAGTTTCCCGAATCATAACCATGTCAGTCAATGTAGTGGGCGGGGCTAATTAATTAAAATATTGTAGGGGGCGCTATGGAGCCATTTACTATCTTCTCCACTATATTGTAATTTTACTCTATTAAGGACTTTACTGTCATAAGTCATGGCAAGTATGGTGAAGATCAAAGGTTTCATGGCTTTGTTACAGGTACTTCCTGGTTCACGATATCAGACACTTGTTGTTGCCAAGGGGTGGGGCTAATTCATAGTCCCATTATTGCATTGTAGATTTTGTTCATCATGGGACTGGCATCAAATGTGTCGATTCCTGTGCTGATATGTTGTTTTATGTGGGAGGTTTAGCAATAAGTCTTTGTTAATAAGACATCAAACTTTGAGGGCCCGCCCCTCCTAAACTAAATCTTCTATTAGAAGAAATAACACAACTTTAAATCACACATGCCTCCTGAGCATCCTGTGCAAGTTGGGTGTCAGTTGGACAATATCCCTAGGAGGAGTTGTTTAAAATGCATGGCAAAGAAATGACCCCAAAAATGGCGCCTTTTTCAAAATGGCCGACTTCCTGTTGAATTTAGCCCATATGTCCAAGAGACTTTTTTGAAGGTACTGGAAGGTTCTCCAACTGTGCTGAATTTTATCCATGTCGGTCCATGTAGTGGGCGGGGCTGATTGATTGAAATTTTGTAGGGGGCGCTATAGAGACATGCTCCATGTATTCCATTATGTTTCAATGGGGCTTAGTTCAGGGCCTTACTGTCATCAGTCATGGCAAGTATGGTTGCGGTCCAAGGTTCCATGGCTTGGTCACAGGTACTTCCTGTTTCATGGCGTTGGACCGCCATTCGCCATGTCCCGTTTAGCGTAGCGACTTGAGGTTTTTATTGTGGCATCATGAAAGGGTTTGACATGTTTTGGAGGAGGCTCAAGTGTTTTGGACCATTTGCTTAGAAGCATGACCCTCAAACGTGCAAAAAAACACTTCCTGTTGTAAGTGGGCGGAGTTTAGGTCTACACCAGCAATGGTCACAGTAATCTGTTCAGGACTGATCCCTTATTAATCCCTATAAGTTTTAGGGTGATCAGATCAAAATTGACAATTTTATAGTGATTTATGATGTCACGCCGCCGCATGGAACTTCGCCATGGCGTCACGGGCACGCCGTGCAGCGTAGAGCAACGTCCTTTATAAGATCTCTTCACCAACATGTTTTGTGATGCCTGAGTGAATTTGGGCCATGTGGTGTCCACCAAGCCAGAGTTATGGGTGTGTGAGCAAAAAACAACACTTTTGACCTCCAGGGGGCGTGGCTATTTCATAATCAAAATATTGACATATAGAACTCTGTAGGAGGGGACTGCCATCATATCTAGCAAATTTGGTGCAGAAATGTTGCTTTATGTGGGAGTTATATCCGTTTAATTTTTCATGGCGAGACATCAAACTTTGAGGCCCCGCCCCTCGTAAACTAAGTCTCCTATTAGAAGAAATAACACAACATTTAATCACACATGCCTCCTGAACATCCTCAGCAATTTGTGGCTCAGTGGGATAAAAGCTCTAGGACGAGTTCGTTAAAATGCGAGGTGCTAAAACGCCAAAATATTGACTTTGACCTAAAATGGCCGCCTTCCTGTCGACATTTCACCATGACATTAAGAGGATTTTTTGTTCGCCCTTGCATGTAGATCATGTGTATGAATTTTCATAAAGATTAACGACATGCAGTGGCGGGGCACCTAAAATAGGTGGCGCTCTCCTTCAGTTTCGCCCAAACATTCTGGAGCACCTCAAAATATCAAATTTTTCGTATTCCCTTGGGGGGGTACGCAAAATTTGGTGAGTTTTCGAGCACGTTCAGGCCTCCAAAAAAGCACGCGAAGTGTCCGAATAAAAATAATAATAATAATAATAATAATAATAAACACTGCAATTACAATAGGCCTTCGCACTGCCAAGGTGCTCGGGCCTAATAATAATAATAATAATAATAATAATAATAATTAAAACCGCAAGCGGTGATATAGGCCCTCGCACCATGGCGCCGCTCGGCATAATGCCACCGCCTCCCCAGGCAACATCCTTCCCATGCCTCTCTCAACCTAAAGTGCAGCCAGACTGCACCTCAGGCCATTTAGGCCTTATGAAGGGTCACTTCCTGTCACCAAGGGGCGGGGCTAACTTATCATCTAATTATTGACATGCACAAATGTGAAGGATATGACTGGCATCATCTGTAGCAAATTTGGTGCAGGTTGGTTGTTTTTTGTGGGAGTTATGTCAGTTTTCCTTTTCATTGCATCACATCTGCTTTGCTGCCCCGCCTCTCCTAAACGATATCCCCTATTAAAAGAAATAGCACAACTTTTAATCACACATGCCTCTTGAGCATCCTGACTCATTTGGGTTAAAGTTGGATAAAATTCTTAGCAGAACTTCCTCAAACTGCATGGCAAAGAAAATGACAGAAATGACCCCAAAAATGGCACCTTTTTCAAAATGGCCGACTTCCTGTTTGATTTAGCCCATATGTCCAAGAGACTTTTATGAAAGTACTGGAAGGTTCTACAACTGTGCTGAATCATATCCATGTCAGTCAATGCAGTGGGCGGGGCTGATTGATTGAAATATTGTAGGGGGCGCTATGGAGCCATTTACTATCTTTTCCACTATATTGTAATTTTACACTATTAAGGACATAACCGTCATGACTCATGGCAAGTATGGTGAAGATCAACAATTTCATGGCTTTGTTACAGGTACTTCCTGGTTCATGATATCAGACACTTGTTGTTGCCAAGGGGTGGGGCTAGTTCATAGTCATGTTATTGCATTGTATATTTTGTTCATCATGGAACTGGCATCAAATGTGGCGATTCCTGTGCTGATATGTTGTTTTATGTGGGAGTTTTAGCAATAAGTCTTTGTTAATGAGACATAAAACTTTGAGGGCCCGCCCCTCCTAAACTAAATCTTCTATTAGAAGAAATAACACAACTTTAAATCACACATGCCTCCTGAGCATCCTGTGCAAGTTGGGTGTCAGTTGGACAATATCCCTAGGAGGAGTTGTTTAAAATGCATGGCAAAGAAATGACCCCAAATATGGCACCTTTTTCAAAATGGCTGACTTCCTGTTGAATTTAGCCCATGTGTCCAAGAGACTTTTTTGAAGGTACTGGCAGGTTCTCCAACTGTGCTGAATTTTATTCATGTCGGTCCATGTAGTGGGCGGGGCTGATTGATTGAAATTTTGTAGGGGGCGCTATGGAGACATGCTCCATTTATTCCATAATGTTTCAATGGGGCTTAGTTCAGGGCCTTACTGTCATCAGTCATGGCAAGTTTGGTGGCGGTCCAAGGTTCCATGGCTTGGTCACAGGTACTTCCTGTTTCATGGCGTTGGACCGCCATTCGCCATGTCCCGTTTAGCGTAGCGACTTGAGGTTTTTATTGTGGCATCATGAAAGGGTTTGACATGTTTTGGAGGAGTCTCAAGTGTTTTGGACCATTTGCTTAGAAGCATGACCCTCAAACGTGCAAAAAAACACTTCCTGTTATAAGTGGGCGGGACTTAGGTCTACACCAGCAATGGTCACATTAATCTGTTCAGGACTGATCCCTTATTAATCCCTATAAGTTTTATGGTGATCAGATCAAAATTGACAATTTTATAGTGATTTATGATGTCACGCCGCCGCATGGAACTTCGCCATGGCGTCACGGGCACACCGTGCAGCGTAGAGCAACGTCCTTTACCAGATCTCTTCACCAACATGTTTTGTGATGCCTGAGTGAATTTGGGCCATGTGGTGTCCACCAAGCCAGAGTTATGGGTGTGTGAGCAAAAAACAACACTTTTGACCTCCAGGGGGCGTGGCTATTTCATAATCAAAATATTGACATATAGAACTCTGTAGGAGGGGACTGCCATCATATCTAGCAAATTTGGTGCAGAAATGTTGCTTTATGTGGGAGTTATATCCGTTTAATTTTTCATGGCGAGACATCAAACTTTGAGGCCCTGCCCCTTGTAAACTAAGTCTCCTATTAGAAGAAATAACACAACATTTAATCACACATTCCTCCTCAACATCCTGAGCAATTTGTGGCTCAGTGGGATAAAAGCTCTAGGACGAGTTCGTTAAAATGTGAGGTGCTAAAACGCCAAAATATTGACTTTGACCTAAAATGGCCGCCTTCCTGTCGACATTTCACCATGACATTAGGAGGATTTTTTGTTCGCCCTAGCATGCAGATCATGTGTATGAATTTTCATAAAGATTAACGACATGCAGTGGCGGGGCACCTAAAATAGGTGGCGCTCTCATTCAGTTTCGCCCAAACATTCTGGAGCACCTCAAAATATCAAATTTTTCGTATTCCCTTGGGGGGGTATGCAAAATTTGGTGAGTTTTCGAGCACGTTCAGGCCTCCAAAAAAGCACGCGAAGTGTCCGAATAAAAATAATAATAATAATAATAATAATTAAAACCGCAAGCGGTGATATAGGCCCTCGCACCATGGCGCCGCTCGGCATAATGCAACCGCCTCCCCTGCCAACATCCTTCCCATGCCTCTCTCAATCTAAAGTACAGCCAGACTGCACTTCAGGCCATTTAGGCCTTATGAACGGTCACTTCCTGTCACCAAGGGGCGGGGCTAACTTATCATCTAATTATTGACATGCACAAATGTGAAGGATATGACTGGCATCATCTGTAGCAAATTTGGTGCAGGTTGGTTGTTTTTTGTGGGAGTTATGTCAGTTTTCCTTTTCACTGCATCACATCTGCTTTGCTGCCCCGCCTCTCCTAAACGATGTCCCCTATTAAAAGAAATAGCACAACTTTTAATCACACATGTCTCTTGAGCATCCTGACTCATTTGGGTTAAAGTTGGACAAAATTCTTAGAAGGAACTTCTAGAAATGCATGACAAAGAAAATGACAGAAATTGCCCCAAAAATGACACCTTTTTCAAAATGGCCGACTTCCTGTTTGATTTAGCCCATATGTCCAAGAGACTTTTTTGAAGGTACTGGGAGGGTCTACAAGTTTCCCGAATCATATCCATGTCAGTCAATGTAGTGGGCGGGGCTGATTGATTGAAATTTTGTAGGGGGCGCTATGGAGACATGCTCCATTTATTCCATAATGTTTCAATGGGGCTTAGTTCAGGGCCTTACTGTCATCAGTCATGGCAAGTTTGGTGGCGGTCCAAGGTTCCATGGCTTGGTCACAGGTACTTCCTGTTTCATGGCGTTGGACCGCTATTCGCCATGTCCCGTTTAGCGTAGCGACTTGAGGTTTTTATTGTGGCATCATGAAAGGGTTTGACATGTTTTGGAGGAGGCTCAAGTGTTTTGGACCATTTGCTTAGAAGCATGACCCTCAAACGTGGAAAAAACCACTTCCTGTTGTAAGTGGGCGGGGCTTAGGTCTAGACCAGCAATGGTCACATTAATCTGTTCAGGACTGATCCCTTATTAATCCCTATAAGTTTTAGGGTGATCAGATCAAAATTGACAATTTTATAGTGATTTATGATGTCACGCCGCCGCATGGAACTTTGCCATGGCGTCACGGGCACGCCGTGCAGCGTAGAGCAACGTCCTTTACCAGATCTCTTCACCAACATGTTTTGTGATGCCTGAGTGAATTTGGGCCACTGCATCTTATAATTATTTCCATAAGTGTAATGAACAAAAAAGTTTACAAATGTGTATGAAGTCAGCAGCGAGGGTGCAACACATAAAACATGAACAGGAATTATTGACCTTCTATTGTGGAATCTAAACTTCACATCTTTTGTATATAGTTGTGTCTTCTGTTTGTGGATCATAGACTTTTCTCTGTGGGATTTGTGCTGTGTTTATACACTGTTAGATCTGTATTTATTACAGTCATAAATTGTAATAAACTTTTATCTTGTTCCTGTATGATCACATCCTACTGCAGTTATTTAGATGACTTGAATGTATTGAATAAATGGGGAAAAGCATTTAAATTTCTTTATTTTAAAAACGCTTCAAAGTGTACAAAGTAGCTCAAATTACTTAATTAGTAACACAAAGTTATAAGTAAGAAACAATACAATCAACGAACATGTAAACAATAGATTCCACAGAAATGCTATTAAATTGTGGTTTACTAGAAAAAAAAAAAAGAATCAAACACCAAAAACAAAACCAATGTTGTGTCTGTGCAGATCAGGAAACTGCTCTTCAGTAGCCACACAGCAACTGGGAATCAAGCCTTGTTTCCTTCTGAGGAGCTGGGATGTGAGTCTTCTTAGGTCCTTCACATTTATGTCATCAAGACGTCTCTGCAAAATTATACAAAAGATTGGTTAGATAAATAGAGCCACATTTTACTAACTGATGGAAAACAAAGTGAAAAGTGAAAGATCAGATTTTTTAGTGAAGGTCTGTGTCTACCAACTTTGTTCAGAGACTAAGTTAATATATTACTGTAATATCTAAAACTAATGTCTGGATGCCAAAGCAACAAGTAACATATGGAAGACAGAGCAGTAGGTAACAAGCTCAAATATAAAATTACATTTATGTTACAACAACAAATAATACATAAAACAGTTACCATTGACGAGGCTGAAGTTAGCTTCCGATCCGCAGCTTATGGCTGCAATATGTGTAAAGGGCAATTACACTGAATTTTTTGGAAACACCACCACATTAGACCAGGTACTGACAAAAAACTGGTATAGTATGTGGAATATTTTAGCCCGCATTTGAAGAGTCTAAGTGTTTTAGTTTTTTGTCAGGACCTGATGTAATGTGGTCCAGATGCCAAAAAAGTCATGAAATGACCCTTATTTGCATTTTCACAAATAGAATAAAGATTTCACAAATCAGACACTATGTTTTATTGAATCTGCATAGTATGTGGAATATTTTAACCCAGGTTTTAAGAGTCCAAGTGTTGTAGTTTTTTGTCAGGACCTGGTCTAATGTGGTGTTTCCGAAAAATTCAGTGGAATTGCCCTTTACACATATTGCGAATCGGAAGCTAACTTCAGCCTCGTTTACCATTGTTGGTTATTGGAATACTGTGGAATTCCTGTAATAAATGTTTTTTATCAGTAATATCTTGAGACAAAACAGTGAACATGAAACTGCATTTTACCTGTACTACAGCTAGCCAGTCACATCTCTGGAAGCTGCAGGTCGTCTTCCTCAGACTGACCCGCTTGTCCTCGGACCGTCCACCAGCCCTGCCTCGGCCTTCCTGGCAACCTTAACATGTCATATTCATCACTGAAAACAAGTGTGTACACGGATCATCGCTGTAACAACATTCAAACATGTAAATTCTGCATTATGTCAGTGTCTGACTGCCTGTGTTAGGCTGATTCAGTCTAACATCAGCTGAATATATGCAGAAATATTAATAAAGTTAGAATTAGCCTAACAACTATAGCTAGCTTAGCACGTAGCTTAGCCTCTTCTTAGTACCACCGTTTATTCCATACGCGATATTGTCATTTTTACGTACTACTTTGCAAAAAAAACACCATAAGAGAGTATCATTTTCAGCATGACGAAGAGCCTGTTGTGTTAACAGTTACTTACCGGTTCATGTTTAGCTGAAATACTGGATGGAAATAAACTTTGAGTCTTGTGGACGGTGACGGTTCCGCTGTATTTAGAGGATGGGAGGGGTGAGGAGCATGTTTAGCTCACTACTTCCGCCCTGTGGTGGTTTGTAGAGGTAGCAGTTGTGTGGTTTTGCTCACTACATGGTGTTTGCCACCTAGTGTTGGAAAGAATCGCTTTGAAATCTTACATACTCTGGCTTCAATACATTGAAAAAAATAATCTAAAAGTGGATCAAATATGCCACAGTGTTTAATGAAATTGAAAAAAAAAATCCCACCAGTTTTCCATAAATGGATGTTACATTATTTTTACTTTATTCAAAACAAGAATTAGCTGCTCATTCTCAGAACCAAACCCTCAGATTTTTTCTTTTTCATGTAATCCCCCACAGTACAGACAAAGAGCAACAGGGAGGAATAATACATAAATGCTTCAAGTTTAGTTTTAATTCATTATGCTTATTAACATGCCTGTGACATTTGTTAAAAACTGTTAACATCATTTACATAAATATAGTTTTCAGTAACTTATTGTTGTAAGTATTAGCCGCACTGGATGTTTTAATCAATCCATCAACAGAGCTGATCCAATACCACTCTATCCAAGAATCTGAACAAATGTCTATAAATCAAAGAGCAATCAGTCTGCTTCTAAACAATAAAACACATATGAAACTGATTCACATAATTAATAATTCCTTCAGATGGACCTGCATGTTCATCTGTACATACATGTCTATAAATATGGTTGGTTGTTTTTTGTGGGAGTTATGTCAGTTTTCCTTTTCATTGCATCACATCTGCTTCGCTGCCCCGCCTCTCCTAAACGATATCCCCTATTAAAAGAAATAACACAACTTTTAATCAGATATGCAGCTTGAGCATCCTGACTCATTTGGGTTACAGTTGGAGAAAATTCTTTGGAGGACCTTCTCAAAATGCATGGCAAAGAAAATGACAGAAATGACCCCAAAAATGGCACCTTTTTCAACATGGCCGACTTCCTGTTTGATTTAGCCCATATATCCAAGAGACTTTTTTGAAGGTACGGGAAGGGGCTACAAGTGTGCTGAATTTGATCCATGTCGATCAATGTAGTGGGCGGGGCTGATGATTGAAATATTGGAGGGGGCGCTATGGAGCCATTTACTATCTTTTCCACTATATTGTAATTTTACTCTATTAAGGACATAACTGTCATGACTCATGGCAAGTATGGTGAAGATCAAAGGTTTCATGGCTTTGTTACAGGTACTTCCTGGTTCACGGTGTCAGACACTTGTTGTTGCCAAGGGGTGGAGCTAGTTCAGAGTCATATCATTGCATTGTAGATTTTGTTTATCATGGGACTGGCATCAAATGTGTCGATTCCTGTGCTGATATGTTGTTTTATATGGGAGTTTTGGCAATAAGTCTTTGTTAATAAGACATCAAACTTTGAGGGCCCGCCCCTCCTAAACTAAATCTTCTATTAGAAGAAATAACACAACTTTAAATCACACATGCCTCCTGAGCATCCTGTGCAAGTTGGGTGTCAGTTGGACAGTATCCCTAGGAGGAGTTGTTTAAAATGCATGGCAAAGAAATGACCCCAAAAATGGCACCTTTTTCAAAATGGCCGACTTCCTGTTGAATTTAGCCCATATGTCCAAGAGACTTTTTTGAAGGTACTGGCAGGTTCTCCAACTGTGCTGAATTTTATCCATGTCGGTCCATGTAGTGGGCGGGGCTGATTGATTGAAATTTTGTAGGGGGCGCTATGGAGACATGCTCCATTTATTCCATAATGTTTCAATGGGGCTTAGTTCAGGGCCTTACTGTCATCAGTCATGGCAAGTATGGTTGCGGTCCAAGGTTCCATGGCTTGGTCACAGGTACTTCCTGTTTCATGGCGTTGGACCGCCATTCGCCATGTCCCGTTTAGCGTAGCGACTTGAGGTTTTTATTGTGGCATCATGAAAGGGTTTGACATGTTTTGGAGGAGGCTCAAGTGTTTTGGACCATTTGCTTAGAAGCATGACCCTCAAACGTGCAAAAAAACACTTCCTGTTGTAAGTGGGCGGAGCTTAGGTCTACACCAGCAATGGTCACATTAATCTGTTCAGGACTGATCCCTTATTAATCCCTATAAGTTTTAGGGTGATCAGATCAAAATTGACAATTTTATAGTGATTTATGATGTCACGCCGCCGCATGGAACTTCGCCATGGCGTCACGGGCACGCCGTGCAGCGTAGAGCAACGTCCTTTATAAGATCTCTTCACCAACATGTTTTGTGATGCCTGAGTGAATTTGGGCCATGTGGTGTCCACCAAGCCAGAGTTATGGGTGTGTGAGCAAAAAACAACACTTTTGACCTCCAGGGGGCGTGGCTATTTCATAATCAAAATATTGACATATAGAACTCTGTAGGAGGGGACTGCCATCATATCTAGCAAATTTGGTGCAGAAATGTTGCTTTATGTGGGAGTTATATCCGTTTAATTTTTCCTGGCGAGACATCAAACTTTGAGGCCCCGCCCCTCGTAAACTAAGTCTCCTATTAGAAGAAATAACACAACATTTAATCACACATGCCTCCTGAACATCCTGAGCAATTTGTGGCTCAGTGGGATAAAAGCTCTAGGACGAGTTCGTTAAAATGCGAGGTGCTAAAACGCCAAAATATTGACTTTGACCTAAAATGGCCGCCTTCCTGTCGACATTTCACCATGACATTAAGAGGATTTTTTGTTCGCCCTAGCATGTAGATCATGTGTATGAATTTTCATAAAGATTAATGACATGCAGTGGCGGGGCACCTAAAATAGGTGGCGCTCTCATTCAGTTTCGCCCAAACATTCTGGAGCACCTCAAAATATCAAATTTTTCGCATTCCCTTGGGGGGGTACGCAAAATTTGGTGAGTTTTTGAGCATGTTCAGGCCTCCAAAAAAGCAATTCATTTATTAGGAGAATAATAATAATAATAATAATAATAATAATAATAATAATAATAAACGCTGCAATTACAATAGGCCTTCGCACCGCCAAGGTGCTCGGGCCTAATAATAAACACTGCAATTACAATAGGCCTTCGCACCGCCAAGGTGCTCGGGCCTAATAAACACTGCAATTACAATAGGCCTTCGCACCGCCAAGGTGCTCGGGCCTAATAATAATAAACGCTGCAATTACAATAGGCCTTCGCACTGCCAAGGTGCTCGGGCCTAATAAACACTGCAATTACAATAGGCCTTCGCACCGCCAAGGTGCTCGGGCCTAATAATAAACGCTGCAATTACAATAGGCCTTCGCACTGCCAAGGTGCTCGGGCCTAATAATAATAATAATAATAATAAACACTGCAATTACAATAGGCCTTCGCACCGCCAAGGTGCTCGGGCCTAATAATAATAATAAACACTGCAATTACAATAGGCCTTCGCACCGCCAAGGTGCCCGGGCCTAATAATAAACACTGCAATTACAATAGGCCTTCGCACTGCCAAGGTGCTCGGGCCTAATAAACATTGCAATTACAATAGGCCTTCGCACCGCCAAGGTGCTCGGGCCTAATAATAATAATAATAAACGCTGCAATTACAATAGGCCTTCGCACCGCCAAGGTGCTCGGGCCTAATAATAATAATAAACGCTGCAATTACAATAGGCCTTCGCACCGCCAAGGTGCTCGGGCCTAATAATAATAATAAACGCTGCAATTACAATAGGCCTTCGCACCGCCAAGGTGCTCGGGCCTAATGAGTGAAAGAGAGTAGCATGTGACGTTGGTCTTCTCCTTGCAAGCATCCAAGTCTGCTGTGAAGGTTCCCTTGAACCTGATATAAGCTGGGTTGTCCTCTGACTTCCATCACTTGGGACAGGTGACACAATGCTGGCAGCACCACTGAGCAAGTAAGACATTTCTCTCCACCCAGAAGGTCTGACACATTTCTGCAAGAATAATGAAAAGTAGCTTTTCAGTGTTATTGATATCCTATTGAGTTCTCCTTGCTTACACTTTTATACACATACATTAATGTTCTGACACAGATCTTGTTACGGCTGCCTGCTAATCCACCTAATTGTTTTATTTTGTATTCAAATCCCTGTGTGCCGTCACCACCTGAGGATTGGCTCCACTCACCACACCCCTCTTCCCTGCTGCTGCTGCTGCTGCTGCTGCTGCTGCTGCTGCTGCTGCTGCTGCTGCTGCTGCTGCTGCTGCTGCTGCTGCTGCTGCTGCTGCTGCTGCTGCTGCTGCTGCTGCTGCTGCTGCTGCTGCTGCTGCTGCTGCTGCTGCTGCTGCTGCTGCTGCTGCTGCTGCTGCTGCTGCTGCTGCTGCTGCTGCTGCTGCTGCTGCTGCTGCTGCTGCTGCTGCTGCTGCTGCTGCTGCTGCTGCTGCTGCTGCTGCTGCTGCTGCTGCTGCTGCTGCTGCTGCTGCTGCTGCTGCTGCTGCTGCTGCTGCTGCTGCTGCTGCTGCTGCTGCTGCTGCTGCTGCTGCTGCTGCTGCTGCTGCTGCTGCTGCTGCTGCTGCTGCTGCTGCTGCTGCTGCTGCTGCTGCTGCTGCTGCTGCTGCTGCTGCTGCTGCTGCTGCTGCTGCTGCTGCTGCTGCTGCTGCTGCTGCTGCTGCTGCTGCTGCTGCTGCTGCTGCTGCTGCTGCTGCTGCTGCTGCTGCTGCTGCTGCTGCTGCTGCTGCTGCTGCTGCTGCTGCTGCTGCTGCTGCTGCTGCTGCTGCTGCTGCTGCTGCTGCTGCTGCTGCTGCTGCTGCTGCTGCTGCTGCTGCTGCTGCTGCTGCTGCTGCTGCTGCTGCTGCTGCTGCTGCTGCTGCTGCTGCTGCTGCTGCTGCTGCTGCTGCTGCTGCTGCTGCTGCTGCTGCTGCTGCTGCTGCTGCTGCTGCTGCTGCTGCTGCTGCTGCTGCTGCTGCTGCTGCTGCTGCTGCTGCTGCTGCTGCTGCTGCTGCTGCTGCTGCTGCTGCTGCTGCTGCTGCTGCTGCTGCTGCTGCTGCTGCTGCTGCTGCTGCTGCTGCTGCTGCTGCTGCTGCTGCTGCTGCTGCTGCTGCTGCTGCTGCTGCTGCTGCTGCTGCTGCTGCTGCTGCTGCTGCTGCTGCTGCTGCTGCTGCTGCTGCTGCTGCTGCTGCTGCTGCTGCTGCTGCTGCTGCTGCTGCTGCTGCTGCTGCTGCTGCTGCTGCTGCTGCTGCTGCTGCTGCTGCTGCTGCTGCTGCTGCTGCTGCTGCTGCTGCTGCTGCTGCTGCTGCTGCTGCTGCTGCTGCTGCTGCTGCTGCTGCTGCTGCTGCTGCTGCTGCTGCTGCTGCTGCTGCTGCTGCTGCTGCTGCTGCTGCTGCTGCTGCTGCTGCTGCTGCTGCTGCTGCTGCTGCTGCTGCTGCTGCTGCTGCTGCTGCTGCTGCTGCTGCTGCTGCTGCTGCTGGGTTAGCTTGGTTTTTAGTGATTCTTCCAGCAGTGTTAAAACTGGTTGGTTTTGTGTTCTGTTTATTTTCTTGCTAAGTAGTTTGTTTTCATAGCTAAAGTAAAGCCCTTTAGGCTTTCTTTCTGTTAGATATAAATTGTATATTAAAGCCCTTTTTGCTCCTCTTTCTGTTGCATTTATAAATAGTATTTTGTTAAAGTCGACTGTGTTGGGCTAATAAGTATTTTGGTGTATAGTACTTTTGCCTTTAAGTATAGCTATTGGAGCTGCTTCATTTTCTGTTTGCCTTAGTTCAGCAGACCAGTTTCTGTTTAACACATTGTGCGCCTTGTTTTCTTTTCTTTTTTGTACTGGATGGTTTTTGTTTTGTAGCTGTCCTTTCTTTATGCAGCTACACTTAGCCCCGCACTTGTAATATTACCACCTCTTTGTGTCCATCTCCACTTGTAACAATAAATTCTAAGAAATTCACCTATTAACAGCTGTCCGCAGTTCTCATTTGTTACGCCTCAGAGTTGGGACGTAACAGATCTACTTTGATAAACAAATAAAAAACAAAACATACACGACGTGGATAAACAATAAGTTACTTGCACTGCTCCAGTGTTGCTTCGAGCTTCTTCATTTCCTCCAGCTCGGTAGCTGTTGGCATGGCAACGTTGGTTGAGTGAAGGGCCAGTGCATCTCTCAGAGGTTCAGCATTCAGCTGGACACGCTTGATCATTTCAAGGGTACTGTTCCATCTTGTTGACACTTCCTGTGTGAGCGACTCTTGTGCAACTTGTTGCTGTTGGAGCTCCACGGCATTTGCTGGACTATGCTTGAAGTGTCCTACCACGTAGTCAGTGACACAATCTTCTCTACGATGTTCCACTCTCTGGCTACTTGCATGAAATGCTCTGCAACGTCACTGAAGTGCCGTTCTTCTGTCTTCATTACAGTCAAAGCATGCGACTGTAGTTCCCACCGTGGGTGGAAATTATGGGCTGTTACCCTGAGGTAGTTATCGTTACGGCGGGACGTCCAGTAATCTCCAGTCGCCCTGACTGTCTTTGTTGGGTCCAATGCCTGCTGTACCTTCGACTTCTCCGTTTCGTAAAAACTCTCTATGCGGCTTGTAATGGTGGCTCTCGAAGGAGCTTCATAGGTCCAGTCGCTGGATGCTATGCTAATGACCTCAGTTAGACCCTCGTCCTCCACAATGTTAACGGGCCTACATGCGGTATCCACCCATTTGGCTATAGCTGCAATAAGCATGTTCTTGGTTGCTGTATCCATATTTCTCTGTCTAAAGCTGTCGATTGTCGACTGCTTATCACGTGGAGGATGTGGAGAATTAGCATCAGCCGTATGTTTGGCCATCAAGTGGTATTTCAGACTGGATGTGCTGCGGTGATAACTCAGTTCACAGCGACAGCATACACAGATAACCTTGGTCTTGTCAGTCAACCCATCTGGCAACTTTTTGAAACTAAATTTTCGCTTCAGAATCTTGTCCTCATCCATTTCGGTACTCTTTGGTCACGCCTGTTAGCACGGTGTAAAGCACATGTGTATGTTTTGTTTCCGGGTTCTTCTGCTCCTTGTCGGGAGGCTTGTTTCCAGGTGCCGTGCTGTAGTTTTTTCTTATGTTTTTTTTTTTTTGTTTTTTTTTTTTGTCTTGTCCAGCATTTAAGCAAGCAGACTGATGTTCTGGATGCTGTGTTCTGCTGAGCAAATTTATTTTGCCAAGGGGAACTTTTGTAGATGTAATGATCCCCTTGTATTTCTTGATCCTTATTTTATTTTTCAATTTGTTTTGGATAATAGCTTGTATTACAGAGTTTATGCTGCTGGACCCGACCGGAAAGGACAGGAAAGGGGCAGAAAGAGAACAGAAAAGAGAACATAAAAAAACAAAAAAAAAACCAAAAGAAAGAGATCAATGCATACATGTATATGCACATACATAGTTTTTTCTTATGTTACCACCACTGGCCACAACTTACAAAAAACTACAAGATCACGAGGTCACTCCAAGCGTTAATCGCACGATTAAAAACAATGACAACCTTAAAATTGGTTAGCGTTAATGCGATGATTACGTGATATTTTTGACAGCACTAATAAAAAGTCCAAGTGCTTGGTAAGTGACACAATACTAGATTTTGCAATGCTGAATCCATTTTACACAGTATGAAAATCAAATCAAACATATTGTAGATGAGCTTATTCATGAAGAGGTCAACATTCATAATTGTCTTTATAAAGGATGTGCTAATTAGTATGAATGTGCTTTATAAGGTATGAATTCAGGATTTACTAACTCATAACTAATATGCTAATATATGACTAAACCATGTTCAAGTGCTTATAAACCACATATTAGTATATGTATATATTAGAATTGCTGTCAGAAATACACTTTATAAATGAATAATTCAGTATTTGATAACGCTTAACCACTACTTCACAGTGCATCATTATAAAGTTACAGTATTTTTTTTAGCACTTTGGCATCGGTCTTATTCAAAATGAAGAAACAGATAAAAGTGGTAAGAACGGGAATCAGAAGAATTACTGAGGCTCAACTTTGTTACATCAAACAGCAACTTTATTCAGTCTAACAAATGTTTTTTTTCTCAAAATTAATTCAACTACATACCAGGAGATTGTTGCATAAAATTATTTTAAAATGTATATTTCCAGAGCCATGAAGAAGACTGTCCAAAAAGCACAACATGTGCATTAATGTCAGCTGTTTTATATAAGAAATCTAGTTTTGTTTTTCTACTTGTTCTTGCTGAGTGTCCTCTGCTTCTCTGCATGCTCCACTATCTTCTCATCGACATAAAGACCTTTCCGTCGACGGACAGCATTCATGTATTTTCGGGCTTGGTTGACAGAGTCCGCTTTCTCCCCAAAGTGCAGGTATTCTTCTTCGGTTGTGGGAACCCAGTATGGATCACTGCTGATTACCTACAACAAACAGCACAAAAAATGTACTTTTTTTTGCATAAAGAAGTACTGAAATATCCAGATTTTGATTTAAATTAGATGGGCAATGACACACTAAAGCACTTCTTTGCATGTATTTGTTTTGTTTACTGCCATTTGTTGTACAACTCCACTGAGAAGCTCAGACTTTTCCTTTGTTTTCTCTTCCATTTCTTTATGCATGATCAGAAATAATACCATGCTTACTTGTAACATTAACATATTTAACCAGAAAGGAGTGGTGAAAATGTGACAGTTAAAAGTGGAAAATTGTTCTTTACTGGCAGAGCGGAAAAAGAACTAGATCTAATTTGTAAAAATGAGCAGCTTTGTTCCTGATGATGGTCCAAATATGAAGATTTGGTTTGATTAGTGCAGATGTGACAAGCACTAATCAACCAGAATCATTCGGTTTTGGAGAGGAAGTATGAGATGTAAAGGGTCAAACATGGTATAAAGACAAGTATCTTATTATTTTTTTTAGCACACTATACAACTGTTGGTATAAAAAGGAAAACAAGAAGAAAGCAAACTGTGCAGCTGAGATAAAAACTGTTTTGATGGTTATAAGATACACAACCTTTATTAGTCATTCATTATCTATGCTGCTGAGTCCTTTTCAGGGTTGCAGGGAAGCAATCTCCAGGGTTACACCCCATTAACATCCCAGTCCATCATAGAATCAACACCCATTCACACTCACAATCCTGTGATCAATTAGCCTTAACATCATGTCTTTGGATGGTGGGAGGAAGCTGGAGAACCCGGAGAGAACCCAGCATACACGGGGAGAACATGCAAACTCCACACAGAAAGGCTGCTGACCAAACCTCACCCCAGCCAAGGATTGAACCAGCGACCTTCTTGCTGTGAGGCCTCAGTGGTAACCACCATGCAGTCCACTGTCAAATAACTATTTTTAATTATAAAACTACATTACCCTTCAGGTTGATGATTAATTACCTCCCAGTGGCTGAAGAATAACTGCGGACTGGCCAATCCACTGGTCTTTTTGCGAATCTCATCTGCAAATCCAAAGCTCTCAGCAACAGGCAGAGCAGCCTTGATGATGAACATATCCGTCCCTTCCTTCATCTCTTCTTGGAGGACTCTGCCCTCTCGCTTGCCCAGCACACCATACACCCGGCCTAGAAGCAAACAAACAAGTTATAGGACATCTGGTACCCAACCAAACGAAGGACGAATTATTATCTGGACACTAAAGGTCATCTTGCAAGATTGGGGATACGCAAAACTTAATAAGTTTCCGAGCATATTCAGGCCTCCAAAAAGCAATTTATTTGGGAGAAGAAGAAGAAACGCTACAATTTCAATAGGCCTTCACAGTGCCTTCGGTGCTCGGGCCTAGAAATGTTACAGAGAGTAGGCCAGTTTGAACAGGTGTGTTTTGAGTTTGGATTTGGACAATTGCATGGAATCCTAATTACGGAGGTTGGGGGGGGGGGATTGAATGCTTGGCTTCCCATGGTAGCAAGCAGGGCATAGGATCTGAGAGAACAGACTGGTATGTTGATGTGCAGGAGGTGAGAAAGGTAGGGAGGGGCGAGGTTATGGATGGTTGTAGATGAACAGCAGGATTTTGTAGTGAATGCGGTGACGGGGAGCCAGTGGAGCTGCTTCAGGACGGGAGGGGGGCGGTGTGACGAGTGGATGGGGTTCTGGCCTGGGCTGCTGCATTCTGAACCAGAAGAGGTGTTTTTTTGGGGAAAACCGAACAGAAGGGAGTTGCAGAAGTCGAGCCTGGAAGTGAAAAGACTGTGGCAACAGAGTGAGGGGTGGGGATGTTGTGGAGGTTATGATACCATACAGGATGTATTATCAGGTTATTGTTTTTTTGTTCATATGTACCTATGTTTTCTCTGTTTAGTTTTACACAAGTTATGGGATCACTGTGTTGTACGTATAAATTAAAACCAACAAGTAACCTGTAATGCCAACAATGAACAATATTAAAGCACCCAATGTTGATTTACTTTGCCAAGGGAAGCTTTATAGATATAATGATCTCCTTGACTTTCTGAATTTTTATTTGAATATACAAATTTATTTTGCGTTATTGTCTGCATTGTAGAGTTTGTACTGACGGACCGGACCGGAGAGGATAGAAGAAAGACAGAAAGAAGAGAAAACACCTCATAGGGAAAGTGAAAGAGATAGAGAGGGAAAAACTCGCCAGTATGAACACATATACATACACATACAAGCCAACTTTAGATTCATAGTAACTAAACTATGAATTAAAAAAAATAAATATAAATGAGAAACAGAGAGAAAACTAGCTGCTGTTAGTGAATAAACCTGCAGACGACTCAGTGACTGTGTCACATGCAGAACATGCAGAGTGGAACGTGTTCAGAGAAGACTGGTCATGCCAATGTGGCCCCGCACACACAATGTGGCTCCGCCGACACAAAGGACAAAAGGAAGGCCAGGAGAACCCCGAGACCCGGGCCACTGGCAGCAACCCCCAAGCGTAGACCCCAACCGCCCCACCCCGGAGTCATGCACCCACCAAGGAGGTGGCAGATGGGGGGCCCCAGCCAGAGACCCTACAGTCAGGGGGAACAGGCACCGGCCACCCAGGGCAGACAGAGCGCGGGCCCCACTGCTCAAAGAGCCTGAAAGCAATCCCCCACCCCCACAGGCAGAGGGCCCAGCCCACGCCAACGGAGGGCCAGGATTCCCAGACCACCACAGAGTGGCAGCCAGGCCCAGTGCACCAGCTCCATTTGCTCCTGCACGCCATCATCTTCCCTTCCCAATGTGTGAAATGTGAGACACCCCTGGGGGAGCAGGGGACAGGAAGGCCCCAATATAGGGGCGTGGCAGGACCCCATCGACACCGTCTCCGTCCCCGCTGTTGAATGATTGTGAAGTGTGTGTTGTTTGCAATTAAAATTGGGAAGAAGTAATCACATCATGTTGGGAGCGGGACCACCAAAGCAGCCCCGCCCACCGCACACTGCATGGCCCGCCCCCCAAAACATGTCCATGTGTTGTCAGTGTGTGTTTTTTGTGTTACGTTGACTAAGTGTAATTAAAACTGGGAGGTGAACCGATGCTGGGTGCAGCGATGGAGACCACCTTGATGGCCTCTCTCACCATCCAGATCAACGTGTCCACCTCCCAACGCCCTGCCTGTGTGTGCTGGAAGATAAACAAAAAAGCAGTAAAGTAAAGCAGTCATGTTTCATAGTAAAAAAAAAAGGACAAAGACCCTCTCAGCTACAGCTCATATTGCCCTATTTCTCTCCTCAACACTGATGTCAAAATTCTTGAAGTATTTCCACATCATTGGAAGAAGGTAATATCCTCCGATCAGACAGGATTTATAAACGTCCCTTATTGTTTTATCAATATTAGACGCTTGTGTTATGTTTTATAATGCCCATCTCCATCCACTGACACAAACAAAAGAGGTGGATGTACGGACCCAAATGACGAGACAGGAGGCAGGATGCAGAACCAAGAGGTTTAAATACAAAACTAAAGACAAACTCACACAATGAAGCAAAACACACAAAGATGGAGCTAACAAAATGAACCAGCAAAAAAAAAAAAAAAGAAACCAAGGCTATAAATACAGACGGAAACCTAACAAGACACAGGTGTCATGACTTCACTAATTGAGTCCAGGTGAATCTAATGAACGGAAAAGCAAAACAGGAAACAGGACAAAAAGGAACTAAACAAAGAAAACTACTAAACAAAACAGGAATCCAGAACTAAAAAGACATAGAAAGTCCAAAATGTGACACTTTGAGCTGGTTTAGAGCACAAGGTCTCTTTTTATGCACATGATATATTGTTGGGATACTTGTTCTACCATCCCCCAGTTATTGTCATTAATACTTGTCATACTTTCTAAATCTTGGAAAATGTTAGGTTATAAACCAATTTTCAAAAAAAGTAAACTGATGTTGATTTAGCCTATGTATGAGAGTCATGTTACATTTAGTCCCTTTAAAGTTAACCTCAATAAAATAAAGTATTTAGAGGTACAGATTACACACCATTATAAGGTTCTTTTTAAGGCCAATTATCAACCTTTAGTCTTTAATCTGAAGCAAGATCAGAATAGATGGGATGCTTTGCCTTTGACTTTAGGAGGAAAGATTAATTCTATAAAGATGTGTGCGCTTCCTAAATTTCTTTATATGTTTCAGTGTCTTCCGGTCTTCTTGACAAAATCATTTTTTCATAATTTGGATAGCCAGATGTTTAGTTTCAGATGAAATAAAAAAAACAACCACGAATACGGAAAGAATATCTACAGCTCTCTCAGACAACAGATGGTCTGCCTCTTCCTAATTTTTTTATACTATTATTGGGCACCAAAAATCTGGCCACTGTTGTACTGGATGTATAAATCTGCTACTAAACCCAGTTAGGTGGTGCTGGAATAGTGCTCGATCAAACAAACATCCCTTGTAGCTTTATTGTGCTCCAGCTTACCATTTAAACACCCTATACGCAGAACCCTGTCATAATTCATAATGTTAAAATCTGGAACCAATTTAACTGAACCTTTACTGTTACTGAGATTTGGGTTGCTGCTCCAGTAACAAAAAGTCATTTGTTTCCACCCTCAGTCATGGACGAAGCATTTACTAACTGGCAAAAGCTTGGGATTAGGTCATTAAATAACTTATACATAGATAGTAGATCTGCTTCTTTTGAACATTCGTCTCAAAAGTTTAATTTAAATAGATTTCAGGTTGTTTTTTTTTTTTTGTTTTTTTTTTTAGATATTTGCATATTTGATGTTTTGTTTCATCTAACTTGAAATGTTTTCCTTAGTGTCCTTCTACTCCCCTTCTGGACTCAATATTTGAAACTAAAACTAACTCCAAACAGATCATAGGCAAATTATACTTAATACTTAACAATTACAACATACCCAGTTTGGAGGGGCTTAGAAGGAGATGGAACGGAGACTTGGGAGAACCAATAACAGAGGTAATCTGGCTCCAGATTCTAAAAAAGATCTCATCATCTATATGCCTTAGACCCTCTGCTACACAATTTGAAGTTGTTCACCGCCTTCACTGGTCTAAGGATAAACTGACAAGGATTTAAAAAGACCTAGATCCCACATGTGATTGATGGAAGACCACCACAGCCTCACTAACACACATGTTTTGGTCATGTCCACATCTGCTTGGATTCTGGAGCTCAACCCTTGAATCCTATTCCAAAATAACAGGTCAAATGATCAATCCAACCCCTTTGATTGCTCTCTTTGGTGTAACCCCTTCACAATACCTACAAAATAAACTTTATTCAAACATGATTGCATATTCTTCTCTGCTAGCCAGAAAATTGAACCTTGCCAAATGGAAGGAACACCAAAATCAATTCTAGTTTTGACACACATGTCATATCCTGTGAATTGAAGCTACTTTTTTCTTTTTACCAGAAGCAGCTTTATCCAAGCAGTTTCGAACAAAGAAACTAGCAAAGGTTGATTAGACTTCTCTTCAAGCTTGGTTCTTCCACATGAAGGCTCAGAAAGTGAATCCGTTGAAATGCGAGTGCGCAAATGCTGCACTGAGTGGATCAATACATGGCAAAAGCACAGAAAGGGATTAGTACAGGAACCAGGGGACCAAAAAACCACCTACTGGTTGAGAGGACTATTGTCCGAGACTGTAAAACCAGACAGACAAACCTGTGCACCGCCTGGATTAATTACCAGAAAGCCTACGACTTGATGCCACACACATGGATCCTGGAATGTCTGAAGCTGTACAAGATCAACGGCAGCATAAGGACCTTCATTGCAAACTCAATGAGGCTGTAGCAGACCACCCTGGAGGCCAACTTCAGGCCAATAGCACATGTCTCCATCAAATGTGGCATATATCAAGGAGATGTCCTGTCCCCGCTGCTGTTCTGTAGAGGCCTGAACCCCCTCAGCCAACTAATCAACAAGACTGGCTATGGATACCGACCCAGGATGGAACCACCATCAGCCACCTCCTGTACATGGATGACATCAAGCTGCACGCTAAGAATGAGCGGGACATCGACTCACTGATCCGCACCACCAGGATCTACAGCAGGGACATCGGAATGTCATTCGGACTGGAGAAATGTGGGCGGATGATCACAAAGAGAGGGAAGGTAATCCATACGGAGGGCATTGTACTCCCAGAGGGCAGGATAACAGATGTGGAGGAAAGCTACAAGTACCTGGGCATACCACAGGCGAATGGTAACCATGAAGAAGCCACAAGGAAAGCTGCCACAGCTACATACCTGCAGCGACTGAGGCAAGTACTGAGAAGTCCACTCAATGGCAAGAACAAGATCCAGGCAGTTAACAGTTACGCCCTGCCAGTGATCCGATACCCTGCTGGGATAATAAGCTGGCCAAAGGAGGAAGATCAGACCACGGATGTCAGAACACGGAAGCTGCTCACCATGCATGGAGGGTTCCACCCCAAGTCCAGTGTCCAGTGACTATACACTAAGAGCAAAGAAGGGGGGACTAGTGAGCATCAAGGCCACTATCCAAGATGAGACATCCAAGCTCCATGATACATCAGGAAGAGGGCACCGAGGGATGAAGCACTTAGTGAATGTCTCAGACAATGGAATCTGGAGAAACACGAGATGGAAGAACCATCATGAGAGGAAAAGCTTCTGCATGGGATGTACCAATGGCAGATCACCAAAGTGGCCGATATAAACAAGTCCTATCAATGGCTGGAGAGGGCTGGACTGAAGGACAGCACAGAGGCAGGAATCATGGCAGCACAGGAGCAGGTCCTGATCTACCAGACCAGGCAGGATCCCAGATCTACCATACCAGGCAGGATCCCAGATCTACCAGACCAGGCAGGATCCCAGATCTACCATACCAGGCAGGATACGTTGAGCACCATAACCAAGTAGCTGACATAGTGTACAGGAACATCTGTTCAGAATATGGACTGGAGACCCCCCCCCCCCCCCCACACACACACATACATATATATGTGTATATACACTACTCACAAAAAGTTAGGGATATTTGGCTTTCAGGTGAAATTTATGGAAAATGCAATATGTTCATGCTACAGTGATATAATATCATAAAAGTAAGACATTTAAGTAGAAGGATGCACTACTGATTTCCTCATCTCAAAAAAAGGTAACAACAATGGTAGTTACACCACAACAAAAAATGTGAACGTCTCAATATCTGGTCATGTGCCCTTGAGCATCAATTACAGCTTGACAACGACGTCTCATGCTGTTCACAAGGCAACTTATTGCCTGCTGAGGCATGGCATCCCACTCTTCTTGAAGGGCAGCCCTCAGGTCATTGAGGTTCTGGGGTGCAGGGTCTCGAGCCTCTACACGACGGCTCAGCTGATCCCACAGGTTTTCAATGGGATTCAGGTCTGGAGAGAGTGCAGGCCGTTCCATTTGAGGTCCACCAGTCTCCAACAGCCGTTCCCTGATGATGCGGCCTCGATGAGCAGGAGCATTGTCGTCCATGAAGATGAAATTAGGCCTGTGCTGTTCATGTAGGGGCACAATCACTGGATTAATGATGTTATTCAGGTAGTATGGGCTTGTCACTGTACCATTCACAAAGTGTAGGGCAGTTCTGTACCAAGTGGACACCCCTGCCCACACTGTAACACCGCCACCACCAAAAGCTGGCCTGGTGACAACAGTGGCTGATGCATAGCGCTCTCCCTGACGTCTCCAACATCGTTGCCGGCCATCATTTCTGCTCAGTGTGAATCGACTTTCATCAGAGAACAGCACTGAGGCCCACTGGTTCCTCGTCCAGCGTAAATGCTCCCTGGCCCATGCAAGACGATGATACCTGTGCCTGGTGGTGTGGTCAGGTACCCGTGCAGGTCGTCTAGCACGCAGACCACGCTGATGGAAACGGTTTGGAATGGTCTGACGTGACACTTGGGTGCCTCTCACCTCTCTTAAACGTGCCTGGAGTTGAGTGGCATTCATCATCCGGTTTCTCAGGGCAGTGTTCACAATGTAGCGGTCATCAGCACGGGATGTGGCCAAAGGACGTCCACTTCTAGGCCTTTCTGTGACTCTTCCAGTCTCTCCATATCTCTGTTGCAACCTGCTGATGACACTCTGTGACACTCCAAGCTCAGTGGCCACTTCTGTCTGAGAACGTCCTGTTTGAAGCATCGCAATGGCAAGGGACTGTTGTTCCATTGTTAGGTGTCGTCTTGGTCTCATGATGTCAAAATGTGAACAGCATGATGAGGACAACTGTTTAAACACCAGCTCTAATTGAACCAGGACATTTATTGGTCAATTCAAGGATCACACACCTGCCGGGATTTTTGCCGTTAAGCTCCTTGTTAGAGAACAGCAACTTGTGCAAAATTTATTGAAACATTTAACAGTTGGACATGTGCATTTAAAAGCTTAGAGAAGATCACATTAAGTTCACCTGTACAGGTTTGAATGCATTTTAGGCTTGTTGTGAAATTTCACCCAAAAGCTGAATATCCCTAACTTTTTGTGAATAGTGTGTATATATATATATATATATATATATATA